>NC_081538.1:24559419-24859419 GCF_030273125.1 Centropristis striata | reverse complement strand
GTGTTTAAAGTCTTATCAGATGCCAAAACTCACAACGGAGGCAATTATTAGATCTTTTGTTGCAGCAGTCAACAGCAGTTAAACTTGCTGTGCTAAAATAATCTAGACTGGTCTCGAGTCAAAAACGTCAATATAGGTCAATGTACAGGCAGCGAAATAGGACCTGTATTCAAAGTTAAAACGTCGGAGGATGGGTCAAACAAACAGCGGACTTCGTATCTCGTGTGAAAACAAAGTAAACGATTTTTAAGTTAAAGTTTTAATTTAATTTAAAGTTACGTGAATAACGTTTTTGAACATAACTTATATTTTTTTACATAACTTTACATAACATACATTTACTTACTGTTTAAACTGTCTTTTATAACACCTTACCAGGACGGTTTAGATCAGGGGTTGGAGAGCTTGTTGAATAATCAGGTGCCGGCGGTAGAGACATGAGAGTGCTATCATAAGTCGTGTTTCCATCAATAAATAACGCTGCGCATTTTGAAGATTTGCATGATAAAAGCTTGATGGAAACACCAAAATTTGATAAAACTTTTGAAAATGCGCATAAAAGTTTTTACTCCAACTTGAGGTGGTTTTTGTCATTTTATCCAAAAATGTGTTTTTTTTCCGAACAAGTTCTGACGTAGAGAACATGTAACTTGCATGATTGATCAGCTGTTTCGACTCTGACAGAAAACTCAAAAGAAGAATAGAAAAAGTTCTTTCCACTGCCGGCTTCTTCTCTCCATTTTCTCTCGTGGGTGGCCAAAGTTGTCCGATTGGCAACCTCTTTTATACTGTTTTTTCTCCACTGCTTCTACTGTTTGCTGACTGATTAGCCTACACCGATACATTACACTGCCATCCTCTGACGAAAATATGTTACTGCAGCTTTGTTTATTTGCTCTGAACCAGTTGATGGTCACTAACTCGCATTTCTTGGATTTAACATTTCAAAAATTGCTTCAAATTTGCTTCAGCTTTAATAGAAACATGGTTAGTCTTCTCAACTTCAAAACAATAAGAGAATATATTTGGGTTTTGGATTGCTGGCTGACAAAACAAAACAATTTGAAGACGTTACCTTCAGCTCGATGAGAGTACAACAAACAATTCACAATAACTGATGGATAAACCACTAAAAAATTATATGTTTTCTCAGATTATCAATCAACAAAAAGACATTGGAGTGAGAATCAACACAAATATGGTGACACCACTTCTGTTATATAACCTCTGTAGGCGGCATTTACAACATGCTGCTCACCTGGACTGATTATCCAGAGAATGTAAACCGGGTCGGCACAATTTGACAGCACATCATGATGGGTGGTTTTCGTCTGAGTGACAGATGGGAATGGTCATAAAAAAAATCTGATGGATAGGTGTAAAAAAAAAAATAGCTGAACAGTGATCCCCGGAGACGGTCCAGGCTGACGGGCTTGGAGAAACTAGTTAAAGTGAGAGCTCGGAGGTGAAGCTACAGTTTAATACGAGCCAATAGAGTGCATGCATCAACATTCCTGTGAGACGAGCTGTTGGAGAGCTCCCAACTGCTCACTTTTAGAAATATCTGCAACTGACTTGACAAGTAGAACGTCCCTGTAGATGACAAACCTATTGTTAGAGCTGGTAGCATGTTGATCGTATCTTATTAAGAAAATAAATTAACTATGCTTCCTTTTGCACAGATTTATGGGATTAAAAGTGGCAAATTTATGCATTTTCTCGTAGATTTGCCACTTTAATCTCATAAATCTGCTACTTTTTTTCTCGAAGATTTGCCACTTTTAATCTCACATATCTGTTACATTGTTTCTCGTAGATTTGCCACTTTTAATCTCACATATCTGCGACTTTTTTTCTTGTAGATTTGCCACTTTAGTTGCTTAAAGTTGCAACTTTTCTTCTTGTAGATTTGCCACTTTTAATCTCACATATCTGCTACTTTTTTTCTTGTAGATTTGCCACTTTCAATCTCATAAATCTGTTACTTTTTTCTCCTAGATTTGCCACTTAAATCTCACAAATCTGCTCCTTTTTTCTTGTAGATTTGCCACTTTTAATCTCACATATATGTGACTTTTTTTCTTGTAGATTTGCCACTTTAGTTGCTTAAAGTTGCAACTTTTCTTCTCGTAGATTTGCCACTTTTAATCTCACATATCTGCTACTTTTTTTCTTGTAGATTTGCCACTTAAATCTCATAAGTCTGCTTCTTTTTTCTTGTAGATTTGCCACTTTTTTCTAGTAATATCACCCTATTCCCCTAGGTCCGTATTTTCATACTTGGCCCTAATATGCAAAATTTTTTCACAGCATCTCAACTTTTTTTGCAACAGGTGCTGAAAATACATTGTGCTTCCTGTGACTGTTTCAAAATAAAAGCCCCCTTGTTGCATGCTTTTAATGTGACACCGCAACAGCAGTGGATGCTTACTTTGCAGTAGCATGCAGTAACTTATTTCAGCTCTGTTACAGCTGTCAAACAGGAAAGTGAAGCTGATTTACATGCTATATTATTTCCTATAAATCCCTTGTGCATAGTTTGGCAATTTGAATATAACGTGTAAATGGCAGACTCCGCCACTAGCAATGAAAAGCCACTGTTATTACTGAATGCAAATACATTGAAAGGCTTTTGCAAAATAAATCCACCATAAATAGTATAATTCCAGTTATGTACACTGTAAAAAGTGACAGTACATCCAACAAAACATCAAGCCAATAAAAACATGTTTTACACTAACAATAGAACTCAACTTTATTGCTCATTTAGGTCATTTTTTAAGGAAAAAGACCAACAAATTTGCAGTTTTAACCTCCCAGATGTCAAGGTTGCCTTGCTATATATATACAGTCATGGAAAAAATACTAGAACACCCTTGTTTTCTTCAATTTCTTGTTCATTTTAATGCCTGGTACAACTAAAGGTACATTTGTTTGGACAAATACAATGATGACAACAAAAATAGCTCATAAACATTTAATTTAAGAGTTGATATCTAGACATTTTCCATGGTTTTCTTGATAATTATTTTGGTTATTATCAAGAAAACCATGAAAAATGGCTAGATATCAGCTCTTAGTTAGCTATTTTTGTTGTTATCATTATATTTGCCCAAACAACTGTACCTTTAGTTGTACCAGGCATTAAAATAAACAAGAAATTGAAGAAAATAATGGTCATTTTTTTTATGTGACTGTATATTACAATGAATATTTTTGGGTTTAGATAGGTAGTTTGAACAAACAGGGACTTAAAATGAGTTCTCTCGCTCCTGTTTAGAATAGAATAAGTGAACTCAAGTATTCTTTAAAAAATAAAAGTATAGCATGTTAAACCAAGTGCATGGTGATTTGCTCACTGAAGCAACAAAATTGCACAAAACAAAGAAAAAGAGGGATAAATAAACTAAAGGGAGAAAACAATCCACACAACGAGCACTCGGGTGAATAAAACCCCGTGCATGAGGTCTACTCCGTGCTCGTGCTGGAAGCATCTTATGCCCTTGATGTTCTAAATCTTGGCCTTGATGTTCTTTGCGTTTTTTTCCTCCCTGTGGCGACTCCTAGTCTCTGCGCTGCACTGATCTTCTTCCAACACAAAAAGTCAGACAAAAGAGCAAAAATAACAGTGGAGACTAATTAGGACAAATTCTGGGATATACATGGGGAGATGAAAGGGAGGAGGAAACAAGTGAGAGCTGCAGCTGAAGTGGGCATTTAATTTGATCCAATACAATTCAAATAAATTGTTACTGTACCGTAATTTGCCCTTGCATAACTGTACATTAAGTTAAAGCAGAGCAGGAAAAAACTAGTGCAGAATGTGCATTAGCTGCAGCGTCAGTAGAGCTAACTGAGATCATGTAGATTTTAGTGCTCACAGTATTTGGGTAATGATGGGTATGGATTACAAGGTAAAGGCTTAACTGCCTGTACTTACAGCTCATTTATGCGTGCACACTTCATACAGTGCAAGGCTGCTGCAGCCAAAGATGATTTCAGTCATTTAGACTATAAAATGTCACCACAACCATTACCACGTCCCCATTCCCCAAGGTGACATCTTCAAATTGCTTGTTTTGTCACACTAGTGAAATCTCACAGAATCTCACTGAAGTCCTGTCAAAAACTGCGCCTGCATTTCAAAGGGTAAGTAAGTTCTGGGTAAAAAACACCAGATTGATGAAACACATCTCACTGAACGAAAGAGGGAGTTTAAAATCTGTCGAAATTGTAGATTTCTATCCCTTTATTTCTTTAAAACAAAAATATTACACTTTTTATTATCAACCAACCGTCAATCATGTCATATTGCACCATGTTCACATCATTTAATGTTTTTTTTTATTTTTTTATGGAGAATGTCTCTTTATTTCTCTTTCCATTGACTGCAGAGCATGTGCAATAGTGAGGGGAGATAATCGATAGCAGATAGCGTCGTTTGAGACTGGGCTGCCCACAAAAACAATATATAAGTCATTTGAACAGGCAGCAAAATCTGACCCATATTTATGTTTCAGACCATGGGTCTCAAACTCGCGGCTCTTGGGCAAATTGTGGCCCTCGTGACGATATTTTGTGGCCCCCACATTGATATGAAAGTTTAAAGTGAGTTTTATATGAATGGCACTTTACCGTGTTGTGTGTGGAAGGTCCCTTTTATTACTTTTTTTGTCATTTTGTGTCTTTTTTAAGTAATTTAGTGTTTTTTCAGTCATTTTGTGTCTTTTTTTGTAACACTCATATTGGTCGTTATGAGGTTATGAGTGGTATTGAAAACAACCTAGTCTGTCGTATTGGTTGGAGATCCTGTTGATTGTTCTCCTGGACGGATTTAAAAAAAAAAAGCGAATATGTTTCACCAGATATACTTCAGAGGGCATAAAAATACTACAGCGGCTCATGCAAGTATAGTTTATACGTGGAAAACATTATAATATTTAATAAAAATTGAAAACTTAACTGGCTTAAGCTCGTAAACCAAACTATATCGACAAAAAAGGAGATCAACCCAAAGCATTACATTTCTAATCACATAAGACTGAAAAAAATCTGTAAACCCTTACATTTTAAATGTTGAAGCTGACAAGTGACAGTGGCAGTTTAATTGATTATCAGCATTGTTGTCACTTATCCTGCAAAATGCAATTAATCAACTAATTTCCGCAGCATTGGTGTTGAGTATGCATGTCATGCATGTTAGTTGTACCAGGCATTAAAATGAACAAGAAATTGAAGAAAACAACGGTCTAATTTTTTTTTCTATGAGTGTTTATTATAATGAATATTTTTGGGTTTAGATAGGTAGTTTGAACAAACAGGGACTTAAAATAAGTTCTCTTTGGTTCCTGTTTAGAATAAAATAAGTGAACTCAAGTATACTTTCAAAATAAAAGCATAGCATGTTATTAAATCGAGTGCATGGTGATTTGGCCTTACCCTTACATTTTAAATGTTGAAACTGACAAGTGATTGGCAGTTTAATTGATTATCAGCATTGTTGTCGCTTATCCTGCAAAATGCAATTAATCAACTAATTTCCGCAGCATTGGTGTTGAGTATGCATGTCATTACGGTTGGGTAAAAACCATTCTCCCAACAGGAAAGCGATGCATATTTATGCCCCCGTCCCTCATTATTTTTCATTAATCTACATCGGGCTAAAGGCTTTGTAATAGACACTGTGCGCCATGGGACAGGCTACTCACAAACACTGCCAAGGAGAGACTCACAAACAACCTTGGAGAGAAAGAAAGAGGGGAGGAGAACTGTTTTTTCATCGCTTCCCCTCCTTTTGATCTCTTATTGAGCAGAAGATGTGCGGTGGAGGGCGAGCGAGCGAGATATATAAAGACAGAAATAGAGAGAGAAGAAGACGTATCTGTTCCAAACCTATCTCACATCTCACTCAGACCCAATTTCATTACAGTCTAATCCGTCCTACAGCCACGATAAAGCTCTCCTTCCAGCCCGGCATCCTCCAAATGACAGGAGGGTTGCCGTGCTCTTACACTACGCTGGTCTTCATTTGCGCTGCACCATACTGTCTGCTCCTGGGAGAGCATCTGTCACCACTATTTTAACATGCTGTGTCAGTGTGGGCCTGCTCCTGCCACGATAATTTAGCTGAGCGTGTGTGTGCATGTGTGAAAGCATATGTGTGGAGCGAGCGCGTCCCTGCTGAAGCATGATACAACTGCTGCTTCTGACGTGCTGCGAGGCTTCAGCGGCAAAGTTAAACAAGACTTCGTATCCCGTCTGCTGCCGCTATCAAGCGTGCCAGCGCGGATGTGCAAAAAAAAAAAAGGCTCCGGCTTTGGAAAAATATGCTTAAATGTGTGTGTGTTCACTTTTATGTGAGCGTTAAAGAGCCAGCGAGAAAGAAACAACAGAATGCAGAGTATGCATTGGGGAACGTCTTGGCAGCTGTGAACAACAGTTGATACTTCAAAAATGAAATTCTTCACATTTGGCAGCGCTGAGAAAAAAGAATTAACAGAGAACATCCTGCGCTGATGTCTGTTAGGAGAAGATATATTCGATCGGCAGAAAACTATTTTAACGGCGAGTTTGAAGGCGTCGACTCCAGCTCTGGGAAGTTCTGGGGTGTATTTTTCACTATTTTCTGACTTTTTATGAACTGAATAATTAATCAATTGATTTCATAACAGGACTAAGAGTCTACAGCCCTGCTAGCAGCTCTATAAGGCTACTAACGGCCCAACAGTGCGTGGAGGCTTCACGCTTTCAATAACAATGCTATAAGGTGAAGGTGTAGCAGGAGCTGGTTTTGCTGCTTGCAGCTTTCTTGAGAATCCAAAAACTTCACACTGCACTTCCTTGGGTCCTGAATAATACACCTGCCATGACATAGTTGCACCTAGGGTTGCAAAATTATGTGAATTTTCAAAGTTGGAAACTTTTAATGGGAATTAATGGGAATTACTGGGAACAAACAGGGAATTTACATAATTGGTGGTTGGCCCTTAACCCTCTTGAGTCCATGAAACATCGGCACATGACTTCTTCATGATGTGAAGACATAAAAATTAAGCAACACTGAGTCTTGCCATCAGCTTCCCTCTTAAATTCTGACTTGAAACTACATGCCAGATTTTTTTTCTGGATTATATTTGGCCAAGTAAAACCGGAGATGATGTGAAATATGGAACTAGAGATTATCCTCATTTTACCTGTTATATGTTATATTTGCAACCTGTATTCATATTTGCAACATTTAAAATTCTGTGTATTGAAATATAGATTTCATTTTATGTTTTCCTTAGTTTCTTTTGGGTTGAAAAATTTTATCAAGTAAGTCAAAGTTAAAAATGAATTATCAGGACATAGAGGTGAGGTAACGCTGAAAAAACTGATATCAACATGGCATGGTAGAGATTTTTTAACAGATTTTTTAAAGGACATAATAGTCAAAGATTTCAGAGGGTTAAATGGGAACTTAAATATAGTTGGGAAAATATACTTTAGCATAATCTTGACAAAAAAAAAACAGATTTCATGCAAGTTCACCTGAATATCTACCACGCCCCTACGGAGGCCACGCCCCTTACAGGCACTGTGCATTCCTCCATCACATGTTCAATTCATTTACATGTTGAATGGGACTTTTTTTTTGTCATTTTGCTAAAAAAAAATGTATGGGTGGGGTTGGGGGGGATGAGTGATATTTAACTCAACATTCATGTTTTTATTGTTGAATTAAATAATTGATTGTTCAATAAAATGATTGAAACTTGATAAAGTTCTAATTGCAAATAAATCTGTTCATATGTCATGTTTTTAAAAATAATATATATATTTTGAATATTTCCAAAATTCCCCTGCTTAACTTCCCATGGAAAGTTTATGGAAATTAACCGCAAGTTGTCCACCCGTTTGCAACCCTAGTTGGATATCTCCAGGTACAAAAGTGTTAATTCCAATCCCTGATGCTTGAAATGGGTTTTTATTTTTGTTTTGCTGCAATAAAACATCTCCAGAGCGTGAATACGTGTCTGTCTCTATGTGCCAGTCCTGTGATAGTCTGGTGACCAGTCCAGTGTACGCTGCTTCTGAATGTGTTGCCCTTTTTCCTTTAAAAAACAACCTGAACGAGTAATCGATGATCACAATTGTTGCAGTTTAATTCATTCGTCAATTGACTTATTGTTTCAGCTATAGTACAATTGTAAAATAAAGACAAAACCTGAGCATCCTGCAGCCCAGCCTGCACAAAGCAACGCATGAATCTTATTCAGGATGCATTGAAGACAGACAGGTGGAGCAAAAGGATGAAAACTTTGTTCTTTTCTTGTAACACCACCGTCCTGCTGTGCTGCCTTAAATAAGAAATAGGAATGAAAGAGAAGGGTGAGCTTGGGCTTTTCTGGTTCACAAGGCCATTGTTCATTATCTGCCTCCCTTTGATGACTATCGTCTTTCAAAGAAAAGAGCCGGGTACGAATCAAATGGCAAATTATGCAAAAGCACTCCAGGAGTCTTTGGTGGGTTTTAGAGTCATTCTGCACTCATTCTGAGTTCTGCCTCGGCTCTGGGAACAGGTGGAGTTGGCGTGCGGTGCAGGTGACGGGTTTCGCTCAAAGTCACAGCGGATTGGACGACCTCAGCGCCGAACATCTGGACAGCTGATGCAGAGAACACAGAGGATCTGACAGGTGAGTCGATTCGGCGTTTTATAAATGGGTTAAGTTTGAGTGTTGTGATACAATGCACCTGGTCTCACAGGAATCCGTGGAATAGCCACGGAATAACTCAAATTTCCGTGAAACTGACACGGATTTCTCTACAATGCAAGTTAATGACAGTCATACATACAAAGTGATTATGTACATTCAGTGAGTGAATATTTAGAAAATTAAACATATATTTCTCGCTAGAAATGTGATCAAAATCCATTTTTATGCATAAACTAAGTCAAAATATTGATTTTTTTCACTAAAAATGAGAGAACTGTCCGCCATGTTTTTTGTTCTGACCGCTGGGACCTTGAAAGTCACGTGACTTGGAACAAACCAATAGGAACAAATATCCATGGAATAGCCACGGGATATGACTGTCATTAACTTGCATTGTAGCGAAATCTGTGTCAGTTTCACGGAAATTTGAGTTATTCCGTGGCTATTCCACGGATTTTGAGTTAAGCAAATCCGTGGCTATTTCACGGATTCCTGTGAGACCAGGTTCGATACAATATATTGAGATTTAACTGTTTAACTGCATTTTGTTTCCACAGAATTAAATTAAATCAAGAATTGTTTAGGCAAATAAGAGAAAATTTCTCAGTATATTCATTCACTTCACTTCAGTCTTTTTATTTCTCCACAATGTAGTGGAGTATTCAAGTATTCAGTCAAACTGAACGCAACTGATATCAAACATCAAACGACAACAACTCCAGCATTTTATCAAACTTTCCTTAACTTTAAGCTTCACTGCTCTGAACTTTTTGAATGAAAGATAAAAAAAAAACTAACTTTGAAGCGTTATTTTTACAACTTCCCGACACGATATCCTGACGCACATGGTGCCTATAGACTCCTTAAATCTTGTAGTTTTGGGTCTCAAAGTCACAGATTGCGGATTGGACGACCTCATCGCCGAACATCTGGCCGACTGATGCAGAGAACACGGAGGCTCTGACAGGTGAGTCGATTTGGCTATTTGCGATCTGTCACAAATGACGCCACACTTTGAACGTCTTGATGGGCCATCTTTGATGCTCCGGCGAGCAGCGATTACTGTCCCCCATTCAGCCCAGATGGGTCAAACTATCCAGTCAGAGGGGGGACATTAGGTGGTAAAAGAGAGCAATGGGCCCTGGAGGCAAATAGACCCATATCAACCAATTAGCTTCAGATTCTGGACCACAGGGGACAATGACATGTGGGTTATTATCCAAGGCGTGGTGTTTAACCTTATTGTAGTGCTGTAGGTTGTAATACAGAGTGGTCATTACCTCAGTCGGGGCTGCAGCCTGAGGTGTGACAGATGGATCACCATTATCTGTTATTTGGCATCATCTGTCAGTGAGGGGGTGATTTCACACAGTTACAGGTGTATCATAAACCCCAACCTGCCTCTGCTGTGAATACATAGATTTTATATCAGCGGGGACAAATAAACGCACACTGCAAATATCTGTCATGATGACGAGTAGAGGTGTGAATCAGCAGAGGACCCATGATATGATTTTATCCTGATACTTGGGTCATGATACGATTATATTGCGATTTTAAGTAGTTTAACCCATTTAAGCCGGGAAAGCATTATCGCATTTCTACCATTAAAACCGGGGGCGCTGTTGCGTATTTCTACCATTAAAGCCGGGAAAGCGGATACGTCGTTTTGTCGTATTTGTAGTTTTTCCACCTATTTTTGGTCTCTTGGCCAATGAAATGCATCAGAATACATGTGGGAGTGTCGCAATGCAACATGGGACTTTTCCAGAACTGAAATCATGGCGGAAGACGACTATAGCGGAGGGATATATATATATATATATATATATATATATATATATATATCCCTCCGCTATAGATTTTTCCCTATTTTTTCCTACTGACAAGTGTTGCATGTCTGTTGTTGATTTGTATTATTTATTTTCTCGTATTTTATTTTAATTTCTTAATTTCTTTTCCTTTGTTTTTGTTTTTTTGTTTATTTGTTTTTAGAATATATTTATTTTGATTATTTTTCAATGTATACATATATTGTCTCACAAAATTGTTTACCTTTAACTGTTTTCAGTTAAATATATATATATATATATATATATAGATATATAAACAACATATAGATATATAAATGACATATAGATATATAAACGATATATAAATATATAAACATATATATAAATACACAACACATGAGACCATACAGATAACAAAACTGAAAACAGTTAAAGGTAAACAAATTTGATTTTTGTGGATAGATAGATAGATAGATAGATAGATAGATAGATAGATAGATAGATAGATAGATAGATAGATAGATAGATAGATAGATAGATAGATAGATAGATAGATAGATAGATAGATAGATAGATAGATAGATAGATAGATAGATAGATAGATAGATAGATAGATAGATAGATAGATAGATACGTATATATAAGTATGCCAATCATGGCATCATGGCGCATGATTAAAATGTCTCATCAAGATAAGAGTCCTGACGAGTTTCTAGGACAAATGCAAAGGTGTGACGTTTAAATATGCATAAAAATATCAAAGACAGACAATGAGATTCCACAAGATGAACCTGTGGTGACATTGAAAATCAAGTCATCACCGCCTCACATCATATACAGGATGTGAAAAGCATTTCACTGTCAAAGTTTGAGCGTCAAGGTCAGGATATCATCTGTTTGTTGTGGGTTTTTATGGAAAGCCGTGAAAAGAGAGTGAGATTATCTGGTGACCTGACTTTTAACCCTGTGTCAGGAGAATAGAGAGCATTCTCCACAGCCAACAGTGTGTATAACATCCCATCAGAAACACTTTAAAGATTTTATTCCTGCCGTGAAAACACGCCGAGCCCCGACCACAGAGGTGATGTTCTCTGTAAACCTGGACGTGGTGTTGTGTTGCTGTAAACACGCTGCTATCTGGACTTGCGAGGCTGAAAGGAAGAGGAAGATTATGTCCTAGATTTCACTAAGCATGAATTATGCTGTGAGGACGACATCAACAAAAGCACAAACGCTGCTCGTCCCGCTTTCACCCGAGCTGCCTCTTCTATAGCAAACACTCGTTTTTTTCCCCTTTCATTTTCCGTTTGGTGCGAGTGAGCTCGGGGAGAGCTAATGAAAGCCTCAAAGCTTGAAACACATTTTTCTTTTCTGACTCTCAAGAAAATGAGCAACTTTGCTCTCTGAAAGCAGCGTTGCCATGAAAAGCGATGATGACTTTTTTATTTTTTTATTAAACTTTATGGAGAAATTCAAATTCAGTCAAAAAATACAGTACATATGTCAACATCATTACAGAACAACTTGAAAATTGTACATACTAAAACTGTAGTAATTAAATAAAAAAAAATTCGATTATACCATCCTTTACTGCTAATTTAACAGGATGATGCTGCTTTTATACAAATTATTTATGCAAAATGTACATGCAGATTTTGCTTATTGTGCATTGAATACCAGTAAATTAACATTCAGTTATTCAGTTATTATGTATTGTACACTGAATACCAGTAAAATTTACAAGTTGTTCTGTAAAGTTGTTTACATTTATACTAGGGCTGGGACTTTAATGCGTTAATTAAGATGAATTAATTACACAAAAATTAACGCCTTAAAAAAATTGACGCATTTTAATCGCACTTATTTTTGCACCGCGGAACGTTTCTCCCTGGATGAGTTTCAGGCGGACCGATTATACTGGAGCACCAACTAGCGTTGATGAGTTCAGACAACAACAAACCACAGTGAACATGAAGGAAGAAGCTGATGAGACCTTTGGTTGGCTCCGTGGATGATGGGACATTTAGTTACTAAAAACCAACGGATGGAAGCGTCGATAAGATCATCGTTGTGTTGCTATGCAACAAGGAATTCACATATCACCGCAGCACATCCAGCCTCAAGTATCACCTCAATGCTGAACATATAGCAGCTAGCAGCTAGTGTGGTAGCTAGCGTGGATTGTGTTTTACTTAAAAAACCAAAGTATTCTAGTTTACAGAAGGTCTACCTACCTATAGGCTACCCGGATTAATGAAATGTACTATATTTCTAAATATGCTATTGCTACACTTAATGGCAAAAATTGCACTGGTCTGTTGGACTTGAACAAAAATAAACAATATTTTGTTGCTTAAGCTTATGTATTCAGTCATTATTCAATGGTATACTAAAAATCCATGTGAAAAAAAATACTTCTCACTGGTCTCAGGTCAAATATTTATATGCGATTAAAATTTGATTAATTTTGATTAATTAATTACAAAGCCTCTAATTAATTAGATTAATTTTTTTAATCGAGTCCCAGCCCTGATTTATACTGTATTTTTTGCAGAATTATTCTGGTAACCACAGCTGCCATTTTTTTTCTGTAAAAGCAACAGAATTTTTTTTACAGTGTAGAGTAATAGAGCATGAAGAAGAGAGAGCTGGAGAACAAGCGAGGCTTTGATGTGGAGTGATGGACGGGGCCAAGGCAAGACTACAGCAGCGTATTACCATCGACAGGAAAAGGAAAGAAAACAGGAGGAAGGAGCCGAGACGTGGAAAATAAATATCGGGGAGGGAATTACGAAAAGGGGGAAGACTTAAGAGACAGATGAGAAACAACAGAGATAAGAGGATGACAGAGGGAAACATCCGAGTATTTCTGTGTCACCCCTTTTTCACGGCAGAAAATGATTCAGCACGGCGAGCGAGCAGTCGGGCGTAGAAGATCTCTGAATCGGTGAAGAAACAGAGAGCCGAGGTGTAAACACACAGGAGCAAGAGATGGAGGGGGGAGGAGGAGAGAAAATATTATAAAACAATGTATGTATTTGATCCAACAGAGTGTGTTATTAATAAGGCAAAAAGCAGTAATTATCATTCTTGACTCGTGTTGAGCTAAATGAGTGTGTGTCATACTGAGAGCTGTAACCTGAGATACAGTGAGAAATCACTTTGATGACAGAAGTAATGTCAGAGTAAAGTAAGATAAAATATTGATATGTGTTGAAAGACTTGTAAAAGGATGTTTTTGAAGGTTATAATAATTAAAAGTGTGATTATTCTTAACCCTCTGGAGTCTCCAAAAGCTCCAAATCCAGACTTCTTCATGACATCCAGACTAGAAAACAAAGCAGCGTGGAGCCCTACTGTAAATTTACCTCTAAAGTTCTGGCTGTAAACTCCATGAGGCCAGTTTCAGTTTGATGATGATATACCAAGTAAAACTGGAGACAAGCTCAAATATATTTAGTATAAAATGATAGAACTGGATGTAACCCTCTTATATGTTCGATTTGCAACCTTTGTTCACATTTGTAGCATTTACATTTTTTTATTGAGCATGATAGTGTTTTGAAAGTAAAAAAAAGATTCAAAATCACATTTTATATTGGACTAAAATAGACACAAAATGACCAAAAGAAGACAAAAGATGACAAAAGAAAGACATAAAAAGTCACAAAATGACTATAAAGGACACCAAAAGACACAACATGTCCTAAAAAAGACACAAAATGACCAAAAAAGATACAAAATGAGAAGACAGAATGACCAAAAAACCCCACAGAAGACACAAAAAGACACAAAAAAGAAACAAAGACACGAAAAGGATTAAAAAATGGACAAAACAGCCCAAGACTCCATAGAGTTAAAGGAAAATGAACTTAACTCTCATCTAATATTAGGAACAACACACAGGAAGTCTTAGTGCCCATATAAGGTGCCATAGAAGGTAAAAATGCTGACACCAACAGAATTTCAGTCCTCCACAGATGAAAAACAAGCAAAATGAACCCACCGCCTGATAGCCTCACTCACACTCTAACAAAAAGAACACAGTAGTATGATCACCTAATGTTGTAAACCATATCTCATGTTTACAAGGATACATATTGGTAAGAGGGGGGGCCTGAGAGAGCCCACCAATGAGAGAAAGAGAAAAGGGAAGATTGTACGAGTATAAACTGATGTTTTAATGCTGTCAACCCTCTATGGTACGGTGTTGCCCCATTTTTGACTTGTCAAATTTCTACGATACATCTTTTTGAGTGAAGCGATACTTTAAAAAAGAGGGAAGAGTATAGGGAACCAATAGCAATGCTTTAATTTGTCACATGACCTCCAGGAGGCCATATTGAAACCCTATTTTGCAGACTTTTCCAAAGGAAACAGCTTTGCCATTTTGCGCCACAAAAAATCACTCAAAATGTCATTTTCTGGCCTTTTTCCATCTGGGAAAAAACTACATTCCTACTGATAGATGAGTAAACCTTCATTTTTGATAGTTTCATACACTCATACACTTTCATACACACTGTTCAAGACATTAATTACAATGTTACAATGTTTCCAACAGGCAACATTCAGACAAGAAACCGATTAAAAAAAGTTCCTTTAAAACTGTTTTTAAATTTAAAATGTTATGTATTGTACCCTGTTGAAGCTACTGAATCTTTTACCTATGTTTATTAAATAAATGATATTAAAATTAATTTAAAAATCTTTCTTTTTCACTTGCCTATGGGCAACAAAACCTCAAAACTATAAAAAATAAAAAAAATAATTATAAAAATTCTTCAGATTATGTTTATTTAGTCTATTTTAAGACAAAAAACAATCCAAACATTTTCCTAACTGGCATCATAATGCGTACCATAGAGCAGGGATGGGCAACTGGAGGCCCGGGGGCCGCATACGGCC
Organism: Centropristis striata; assembly: GCF_030273125.1. NCBI lineage: Eukaryota > Metazoa > Chordata > Actinopteri > Perciformes > Serranidae > Centropristis > Centropristis striata. The sequence goes on along the minus strand of NC_081538.1, from coordinate 24,844,022 downwards.
CGCACCCTCACTTGAAGTGGCCCTCAGTACAACTACATGCATTTGAGCATGAAATCTTCAAAGTGCAGTGTAAAAATGCACAAAATTACTTTTTGCAATTAATGTTGGTCTGCTGTTCTTGCACTGAAAAGAGGAAATCACAGTAAGTGGTTATTTTTTATTTGCTTCAAACCTTTTGTATTCCTATTTATACTGTTCTACATGCATTTGAGCATGAAATATGTTAAGTTACTGCACTGTAAACATATTTAAAATAGCAGTTTCATCATATCTGGTTAAGTGCACGGTCCTATATGTGGCCCTGTGGTAGTGTCCATGAAAAACTGTGGCCCCCTGCAGCATTTAAGTTGCCCATCCATGCCATCGAGGGTTAATTCAGTCTCCTGTGGTTGCAACCAGGGAACTCATTGAGTTTTGATCTCTGGACCCTGCAGGAATAAAACTCTGCTGCATGAACCTCTGAACGAATCTCCTGCTACTTTTTTGATTCTATCATTTTTGAGTCTTAGAGTTCGGGGAAGATTTTGGTGCTTGTGTTGTTGACGAGTTGGGAGGCTCTCTGCTCTTTGAGCTGTCTCAATATGCGACTACAACAGATGACACGGAGAGGAACGAGAACATGTTTGTGAAAGGTTGCAGAGAAACTATTAGCTTTACGTTTAAATCATTCATAGGAGCAGCTGCAAACACGGCACTCGTACACAAGCCGCGGCCTAAATACCCTCACATGCATATTTCATGGGTTACATCCAGGCTTAGATCAAGAGCTTGCCAACTTGAAGTTCATGAGTCAAGATAAGAAAAACACACAGTCATGTTGAATTAATGAGACGACCCGGTGGAAGCGACAGAGCGGCAGGGGTTAAAGGGGGGCTTAGCGCTTCCTGCTGGGGCTTGTCGACAGTGTTGGGACTGACCGCCGAGAGCGCCGGATCCTCATCTGCTTTGACAGCGCTCGTAAAGAAGCCATTACACAAACATTTCCTATGGGGCTGACCACACAGAGAGAGCTGCAGATCAATCCGGGCTTCCCACAATCCCTGCAGGAGACACGTCGGAGGAGAAGACAGGCGGAAGATACGAGAGGAGAGAACACAAAGGAGGGAACTTGTAAAATTGAGAGAGGAAAGAGGACAGCATCAAATAACAGAGAATGAAAGAGGAGAAGAGTCTAGTGAAGATACAGTATAAGAACAGCTACTGTACACTGAGAGGATTCCTTCTTTTCTCCAATTCTAGTAATCACAATTCCTGTTAAACCATGTTAAACTACGATGATTCATGTGTTTACATCTGACCACAGAGAGTATATTAGGCCTTCTGTATTATGTAAATGTATTTATGTAAGTCATTTTTTGTCAATTTTTTTTTTTTTTTGCCTAAGTCATCTCCTCATGACGCTGGCCACCTATGGTAAAATCACCTACATCCTCAGTTGATCAGATCTCAGAACTGGACTCTTATGAAGCATGAGATGTTTGGATCAGATTGGAGAAAGTATGGCAAAGTTAAAACAATCTTGTGTTTTATGAACAAACGCCATATTTTGCCGCCATGCCACACCCGCATAGTGTGACGTCAGTAAAGCTTTTAATAACTTTTGATGTCAAAAGCCTCATGATGGTACTGACCTAGTCTGAAGTCAATCAGGTGAAATCTTTAGGGGGAGTTCGTTAAAGTATGCAACGTGGTCATTTTATGAAAGGGGGCGTGGATAAAGCATAAGGGGCGGGGCTTTATAAAATATTTTTATTTAGAAGTGTTAAGGGCTGGACTGTGATGAAGCATGAGAAGTTTGGATCAGATTGGACAATGTACGGAAAAGTTATAACAAGCTCGCGTTTTATGGCGAGACGCCATATTTTGCCACCATGCCACGCCCACATAGTGTGATGGTCAGTAAAGCTTTGAATAACTTTTGATCCCATAGGCCTTGTGAAGATACTGACCAACTTAGAAGTGGATCAGATTCAACCTGAAGCAGGAGTTTGTTAAAGTATGCGGCGTGGAAATGGCGAAAATCCCATATTCGATCCAAGATGGCCGACTTCCTGTACGTTTTTGGGTATGGCTTGCAGATACTTTTTGGTGCGTCTTCCCATGATACATGTATGTACCAAATTTTGTGTCTCTACGACAAACCTGTGGGAGGGGTGGAAGTTTAAGGGGCACGAGTGAGTCATTTTGCTACGCCCATTCCCGCGAATACCAGAATACGTACATTTCACAGGAGATTGACGTATATTCCAAATATGGTGAGTTTTGAAATATGATAAAGCCCCCAAAAAGGCGATTCATTTCGGAAAAGAAGAATAATAGACGGACCAATTTCAATAGGGTCCTCGCACCATTGCTGTTCGGTCCCTGAAAAGATCGTTAAGGGGGTTTCCTCTGCTGTTAAACATGGTGGTGGGTCATTTTTGACCCCTAAGACAACACAAGGGTTAAAACAGTTTGAGGTAAACACTTACCTGCTTTACACAGTGTCTCATCAACACTGCTGCAACTGGAGATTTTCAAGATGATTTCAAATGTTGATTTTGTTTCTATTCGGGCTTTAACAAGGGCTTTAAAAGTGAAACTGATGTGGGAACCCCTCGGGCAAAACTGAGATAAGTGGGCCTGCAACAACCCCAAACTGGTCATGTGAAAGTAAATAAATGAATAATATAGAAAAGTGCACTCAGTTGAGTGCAGATCTCTGCCAGGCGTTGGGAATCTCCTGCATAAACATCAGCTTTAATCCATCCCAAACAAACATTGTAAAACCAAATCATGAATTCAGACTTTTTACACGTCTGCATCATGTAATAGTTATTTCAGCACAGGCGGCAACCTCCAGGTCTGAGCAGGGAGGGAAACCAGGAAGTGCCTTAAGCTGCATTCTACCGAAAATTCTAGCAGGGGGCGCTAAGTTTGGCTGCAAAAAAATATGTCCATTCATTTCAGTGCAAAATGAAAAAAACTCACTTGATTTATTACCTCAGAAATTATTTTGAGGACAACACTATGGTTGCAATCGCTAGTAAAAAAAGTCTTCTTCAAGACAATTTGATGTCAATAGTTCTAATAATGGCCCCATTTAGAAAAAAATAGAAGATAAAGAATCGTATGATTTGGGGCGTGGCTACCTTTGATTGACAGGTCACTGACAAGGCGAGCCGTCATCAGGAGAGAAGCAGAGCAATGTGTAACCACGGCAACTTGTCAATAAAGTTATATATAACGTTATATAGATAGAAAAGAGGACGTTTACCGATTTGGTCTCATAACTTTGACCCTTTCACTGTATTTTCGCTTAATGACAGTTTATTTGAACGTTTTGTCTGACTATGTCCATTATTTATAGACAGTCTATGTTTCAGCATAGTGCATCTGTTTTACTGCAATTAAGTCACATCAAAATCTGTTTATTTTTGAGAACAAGGCAATGTAGTTACTTGGCGCTGCACCAGCAGTTTCTGGAGAAAGTGATGAAATTCAGTGAGCTCTGTATACCTCCAGAATATATTATTAATGCAGACATGACGGCGTATCTGGGACTTCCACAGCAGGTACTGTGTGGCAATTTTCTACTGGTGTGTCTTGCACAAGTTACATAAATAAACAGAAATGTGATCCTAACGTCAAACTCGCAGGGTGCCAGAATGAAAAGCACGAGTTTCCACGCTGCACAAACCAAAATGTAGCCTGCAACAGAACAGGCATGACATATTTTAGATTGATAGAAAAGTCTTCTGAATGAATTGTGACCCTGGAGGAGTGATGACTCAGCAGTCAATGACGATACAAACCATCAATGAAACCGGTTCATCAAAAAATTATGAATCACTGCAACCATCAGAGGTCCTTGAGCAGACAGAGGTTGAAAGAAGAAAGTTGAATGAAAATGAAAGAAAAATTACATTAATGGATTTCATAAGTCCTAATATGAATCTTTGAGCATGGAGCAACTAAGCTATAGAGTAAGTAAGATGTTGGTTACAACTTTGACCCATTTTTGGCCTGAATTTGTTAAGATTTTGGCAAATTGGCACCATAAAAAGTATGCAGAATTACCTTTTATTAGTTCTTGTTTGCATTGTAGCCATGGATGTACAGACAGCTTTCACTGGATTACTTTGGTACTGAAGAAAAACTGAAAAATATTATGTTTCTGAGCAGAGCTGGCCCTCCATGGGGCCCTAAGCAAAATTCAATTTTGAGGCCCTCTATTTCTGCCAGTAATATTGATTGTTGATCATTCACCTACCATAAAGTTATTGCGGCTCTGGCAGTGTTGTTTACATTATCCTATTGTCAGCCTGATATGTCTTTACACAGTTAAGGGTTGGCCCAGTTAATTACATAAATAAAACCCATGCAATAATAGTACAAAAGATATCAATGAATGAATGATGTCCAGGGTGTCACATATGGTTTTTAATCTCAAAATGTAGCACATTCAACTACAATACTGACCTGGGGTTGATTTAGACAACAATCCAAATAATGACGCATTGTACTTACTGAAAAAGTGTCATCTGGTTTATTATTTTTGGCTTAAAAAAACTACAACAGCAATGTGAAAAAATAAGTTGTAGTGCAAGAATAACAATAAAGTGCAACAACAAATAAAATCACTTAGAAATATCTACATATCTATATATACCATGTAACATATTTACTACTTGAATAAGTCAACCAGCTCTGCTTGACTTTTTTATGCAATGGGGACATTGACTAATTGTAAAATGGTAAAATAGACACATTACACATATTACCGGTACTTAAAGAGAGGCAGTAAGAATCATTAGGCCTACTTCAGCAGCAGCACTCTGTCGACATAAAATTGTGTTTTTTACAATAATATATCTTTGATCATATCGAAATCATCACTCATAAAATGCGAAATATTTAACAAAATATATACATATTTCTTAGTTAATTGCTCTGGGGGGCCCTTTTGTCCCTTTTTTAAGTCCTTTTAATGTCTTTTCGTGTCTTTGTAAGTCATTTTTGGTCATTTTTGCCTGTTATTTTGTGTCTTTTTTAGTCATTTTGAGTCTTTTTTGTGTATTTTTTTGGTCATTTTATGTCTGATGTTGTGTCTTTTTTAGTCATTTTGTGTCTTTTTTGGTCATTTGTGTCTTATTTTTGTCTTTTTTGGTCATTTTGTGTCTGATGTTGTGTCTATTTTAGTCATTTTGTTTCTTTTTTGTCATTTTGTTTCTTCTGTCGGTTTTTTGTGTGGTTATTCTGTCTTCTGATTTTGTGCCTTTTTTGGTCTGCTTTGTTTTTACGTCTGGATGTGATGAAGAAGCCATGCTTTGGCGCTTTGGCAGACTCCAGAGGGTTAATTCGCTTATGCCTTGGGGTCTGTTTCTGAGGCAGATTCTGGAGTTAGGAAACCAACTTTTTCTATCATTTCTGAGCAGATTTATGGACACTCATTTGTACGTCACACTGAATCTAAAAATACATGCATCATGTCTGTGTGTACAGCTGAGACTGACATGACTTGTGAGGTCAACTGCAGCAATCAGACACTATTACAGACGTATTTTAAAGGAGCTGAATCACAGCCTCTGCTGCTGCTGCTGCAGGACAACATGAAGTAACTTCCTGTTGTTTTTAGAACACCTGCATGCACCTGTCCCTGTCCCTTTCACATCACTCTGGATCTTTGCCTCTCTTCTCTCCCTTTGTGCCCCCTGGAGAGGTGTCACACAGTTAGAAAACCTCGGGGCTATGAGATGTCACCAAACAGTGATGGATGCCTGTCAGACGTTCCCTCAGACAGCGTGCTTGTTTTGTCCAACGACAGCCCCAAACCTAAAGATATTCTATTTGAAGTTCAAGGAGCAGACATTTTGAGAAGCTGTTTGGCATTTATGCTTATAGACTAAATTACTTATTGTCTTAACATTGGCTATGTTACTGGTGGCTCAAAACCATAGAAACTGGTAAAATTAACCAACGTTCAATGCAAATTTTCGGCTAAAAACACATTTTTGGAGACGACTAATTCCTGTTATCACAACCTGGTTGCTAACTTTACTCAACAAAAGAGCTGCAAGTACTGAATATTTCAATTAATTATTACTTTATCAATTATTTTATTGATGTTTTGGTCTATAAAATATCTAAAATTGTGAAAAAAACACCCCAGTTTTGTCAGCCCAAAACCAAAATATATTTAGTTTAAAATTATATAAAACTGCTAAAAGTAGGAAATATCTATATGCAAGAGGCGAGAAACAGCTTTTTTCTGGTCTTTTGACACGGAAAATTAATTTAAAAATTATTTATTAGCCCACCATGTCTCCATCCATCTCCATTAACCTTTATTTAACCAGGGAATATCCCATTGAGATTAAGAACCTCTTTTTCAAGGGAGCCCTAGCCAAGAAGCAGCAAACACAAAATACAGTTACATATTTACATAAAACACAGACCTTAAACGCGTTGTGAGAAACAAGTGCATGTTGTAGAATTGGCCTCAATAACTCTCAGTTTGGAGGTGCTCAAAGAAACTAAGTCAGTTAGTTTCCAGTCTTTCTGTAACGTATTCCAGCATGAAGTGCAGAGTAAACAAATGCCCTTTTACCCAACTCTACGAGCAGAAGGGACAGAAAGCAACAATTGATCTTGTGAAGGAAGAGAATAAGATCCAGCATTTCTCAGAGTAATTAAGGTGCAAATGTATGAAGGCAGCAGTTTCAATATTGCCTTATAAATGAGAGTATACCAATCCTACCCCAGAGTATAATTCACGATGGTGAGTGGACTTTACAGTTAGTAATGAAGCTCAAAGAAGCTGATAAACAGTATCAATCATTCTAAGACATTGAGCAGCAGCATTCATGTACAAAAGATCTCTGTAATCCAACACAGATAAAAATGTTGCAGTGACAAGACGCTTTTTTATTCTGCTGCCCTCAAGAGAGGACACTGGGGGAACCATTTGAGGCAATTTTTTACTGTTAGAAAACAACATAAGTTGTTAATAACATACTTTGTTTAAGGAACAACACACCACTAGTTTAAAACATCTGGTTCTCCAAACTGGGAACGTGCAGAACATCATCTACTGCAGGTAAAACATCGACTGTGGGTATAAGTTCCTCATAACACCTTTTAACCCTCTGGGGTCTGAGCCTATTTGCCCTTTATATACCACATAATATTTACTATATACTATACAATGTTTGGTATTTGGTATTTTCTCAGCACAACTTCAACATGATGTGACTATTATTTATTCACTTTAAGCCACTTTATTAACATATTGAGCCCCTATTCATGACAAATGAAAAATGTAAAACATAGGTTGCAAAAATCAACATATAAAAGTAAAATTCAAATATAAAGCTAAAAACTATACACAAAAAACGACCATGAAAACATGATTATTTATAGGAGCAGTGTTAGATGATTAGAGCCCTTTTTTTTCCATTTTTACAAAATGCCACGCCACATATCTTTGGTTTTACACAACCTCGGAACGTCAAACAAAAAACTGGAGAAAGTTTCAAATCTGTAATTTGGAGTGAAGTAGACAGCAGCGCTCCACGTGACGTCATTTTTTGTTACGGCGCTTTAAAAAAAGCCACGTTATCATAGACCCCAGAGGGTTAAGTCCTTTTACAGCGAAACACTCTGAAACTGTTTCTCAGTGAGCCAGTCAAAGGGTCAATGCAACTTTTCCAACAAAAAGTTTGAAACACAAAGTTTTCTAAATTGGTAAAGTTGTTGCTATGGTTACCTGCAGTTTAATTTTTTCAAAATTTCCCTATACAATGTGTTGGACACTTGCCAGCAGTATAGAAGCAGTTATTTTTCATGGCTATCGTACAATATGCAGTAAAGTGTTTGAAATATGCCTGAACAGCAGCCATCACTTGTTCTGCCAACATTATTCCCACTCTGTCCATTGCAGGAAGCTCTACAGCTGCTTTAAGACCTCCGCAAACACATTCCCCAGCCAAACACCATATTTAACCTCACATTGTCAACTTCCTATTTATTACACACCCACTAACATTATCTGTAATTTATGAATATCTTCGACCACAGGAGTAGTCACAAACAACTGTTTCTAACATTTCCCTCTACAGGGCTTCCGACCAAGCAGTCATTGATTTAATTAGGCGAGTTTGGCCGCCGACTGCACCTGCATACAGAGCTTAATGATTAATTTTGAATTTTCTAAACTTCTGACCTTCTGCTGCAGAGAACCAGATGGTTTGAAATATCAAGCCAAACAGATTTGCGCACCTGCACAAGCAGTAAAAACACCAGAGGCTTTTCTTAATTTCACTGATCATTTTGTAGCCAGAAACAGGACGAACGTGCAAATATCACAATACATATTCTTATTTTTTATCGTAGTTATAGGGGGGATTGTTGGTTTTTTTAGAAACTGAGTCAGAATCACTATGCTGATGTGATTGACTGACATTATCTGCTACTGGCTGTTTATTTAAGGCTCGTTTGGAGACGACTAACTCCTGTTATCACATATTAGATGGCTACTTTATTAAGCAAAAGAGCTGCAAATAAAAATTATTTTGTTAATGCTTTATCTGAGGGTCTATAAAATAGTATATAAGAATATATAAAATGATATAAAACAGAGAAAAGCAGGGAATCTCTATATGTGAGGGGCTGAAAACAGCTTTTTCACTGTACGTATATAATGTAATCAGGGGGGAAGCTATTATATATTATGCCGAATCCTAAAATGTAAATACCCTGTTAAAAAGACCTATTACAATTCCCCAGACCCTAATTTTAGGTCCTCAAATTGCTGATATCTATTTAAAATTATATAATAAAACAAAGACAAGCTGCAAAACACCACATATTTGAGAGTCAGGAGTTTAATAAATGACTCAAAATTGAGAAATTGAGCCAGAATAACTCTGTTTTGTAGCCAGAAACAGGACGAACGTGCAACTAATGAAAATATTCTTATTTTACCTTAGTTATAGATGGAATTGTTAGGGTTTTTTTTACTTTTAGAAAAATTCAAGCCAATAAAAAACTAGTACATGATACAAATAGTGAGAAATTGAGTCAGAATCATGTTGATGTGGTTGACAGACACTATCTGCTACTGGCTGTTTATTTTAGGCTCCATGAGCAGGCTAATAGAAATAACCTGAGGGTGAAACACAGAGCAAGCTTTGTACGATTCTCTTATTCCCTTATGCATGCTGATCATCCATCACGCTGCAGTCCGAGCCCAATTTACAGAGAAACACAGGGGAAAGACTGGCAGCGTGGACAATACAGTGCTGCAGAGAACGCTGGGTGGTGAGAGGGAGGATCAGAGGGTGAAAAAGAGAAAAATAACAATTTAATAAGCTCAAACCCCAGGAAAAAAAAAAGGAGGCAGCAAAAAGGAGGCAGGGAGCAGCTTGTGAGAGGGCTGCACAGCTGAATAGACCCTGACAGCTCTAAATGAATGTTAGCCTTGGCCAGGTCTCAGAGCTGAAGGTCTACATCTCATCACCTGAATAATTCACCTGCCGGGCGACTGATTCACCCCTCGGCCTCCGCGTGATATAACCCGGCTCTGTCGCCGCCGCCGCTGCTGCTGCTGCTGCCGCCACGGCAACAGTCTCATCATCGTCAGGATCGCTCAGGAAAATAAAAGTCCCCCAGAGAAGAAATATGACTTTTTATTACAGGATTTATAAGCAGTTTTATGAAGAGTTTCACCCCAACAAAGTTCAGCTTCCATGTAGGGCTGGGCAATAATTTAAATGTGTTTGTGTACAAAAGGAGACTACGAAATACTCTGCTGTCAAAAGAAATGAGCTTAAACTGAAACTGTTCAGGTCTATTTTGACCTTATACTGCCTACGCCTAGGTTGTTTTGTAATAGATTTAAACATATGTATTTGATTTTTTTTGTTTTTGTTTTCATGATTTTGATTAATTTTGAATTGTTTTGATTTTTTGTGTTGGATGTTTTTGTTATTTGAAAGTTTTTTGGGTGTGGTTTTCATAATAAGGTTTCTGCTGCACCCACACATTATCATCTATGTGTTTTGTATTGTTTATATGTGAAACAAAACTAAACTAAACTAATCTAAACTAAACTAAATACAATTATTTATCGTCTTCCATTGGTATCATATCATGATAAAAAAAAATCGAGATATCGTGGAACAAAATTACAGTCTAATTTGCTACCAACAAGCACTAGGGCTGGGCGACATTACAATATATATCACCTGAACAACATTTTTTTTTTGTTTCGTTTTTGTTGATATTTTTCTATAAGGTATTGTCTAATGTATCACAATGTCAAAGACCAGCAGCCAAATTACGTTCTGGTAAGGTTTATGCTATTTAGATTACGCTTTATGTTCTGATCCCTGCAGGTGGGGGCAAAGCTGAAATTAACCAGTATGGAACATAAAAAATAGGCCTTATCTTGTAGTTTTATCATATAGACAATTTATTAACCAAATAAAAACATTCTAAAACGAGATATATATATCGTTACTGAAATAAGAAATGACCTATATTGGGATAGAAGATTTTGGACCATATCGCCCAGCCGTACTTCCATGTTAAAACAACAAGAAAAACAAAAACTGTACTATTTAAAAAACAAATCAAAACAATATTTAGAGAAATTGGCTGCTATTCATTACCAATCCTGATTAACGAGAAACCTCAAAGACAGGCTCTGACCTGAGACTGCATAATAAATATCAATATGAATGATGTAATTACTGAAATGACTGATGAGCTCGATGATCGATGAGAGTTTTCTCGGGTCGATGTTGAGCTCTTATTATAAACCCGATAAGAGCCTTTCACTGTGGGACTGATCTATAATCAACTGGATGTCTGCAGGTAGACTGGAAATTTAGTGGAAGTTAATATGATCCAATTATGCTTCAATGGAAACAAGTCAATCATAGAAACTACTGGAACTTATTATGCATTTTCTTTATTTGTTTTATTTTATTAATCATTTTATCTAAAAACAACATTCAATTTTTCCATATTAGTTGAAGTGAACCCTCTTAATGTGTTTCTAGTGTTATAGATGGGAACAAAAGTCCTCGCTATGTAAAACAATTCATTCTTGGTTTAGCCAGAGATAATAAAATGCTTAATTTATGTTATTTGTAAAGTGATTATTACCTTTTACTGCATGCTCCTAAGTATATAAGGTGTCAGAAAGGTATTCAAGTACTGATATTTTATATATATATATATATATATATATATATATACTGTACGTATATAATGTAATCGGGGGGAAAAACTATCATATATATAACCCCTGATGAACATTAATTATGCAGAATATATTATGCAGAATCGTAAAATGTAAATACCCCGTAAAAAAGACCTATTACAATTCCCCAGACCCCAATTGTAGGTCCTCAAATTGCTGATATCCATTAAAAATTATATAATAAATCAAAGAAAAGCTGCAAAACACCACATATTTGAGAGTGAGGAGCTTGATAAATGACTCAAAGTGTATTTCCTCTCAATTAATCATTCATGTTTTCTCTACTATTGACTATGTTTGTTTGATTTGATCTATGGTTGATAAGCGCAGCCTCCCTCAGGACTGCATTCTGCTGAGTCAGGTGGACAAAATAATAGGAACAACTTTTTTCCTCTCTAATGCAGCAGAAGAGAGCGAGCCAGAGCCGGCCCAAGCCTCCATGGGGCCCTCAGCAAAATTTGAAATTTGGGGCCCTTTATTCCTGCCAATATTATTGATTGTTGATCATTCACACACCTACTATGAACTCATTGAGACAGTGGCAGTGTTGTTTACATTATCCTATTGTTAGCCTGATATGTCTTTACACATTTAAGGAAGTGGTCCAGTTAATTACATAAATAATACCAATGCAATAATAATACAAATAATACCAATAAATTAATGATGAATGATGTCCACATATTGTTTTTAAATATAGCACATTCGGATAAAAGAGCAACCTGGGGTTGATTTACACGATATTCCATATGGTAAAGCAAAGTAATTACTAGGGTTGTCAAAAGTATCGATACTCAAAAAAGTATCGATACTAAAACGTTGTATCCGGATACAATACTCATTTTCAAAAGTATCGAGTATCTGAAGCTTGTTATCATAGTTGCAGTTTCGTTTGGCACAACTGTTTTTATCATAAATATTTAACCTGTGGTTCTGTTGCATTTTTCTTGTTAATAAAAATATTTCTGTTAAATTTTGGGGTCTTTGTTTTTATCCTTGTGGTATCGAAAATGGTATCGAGTATCGAATATTTTCCTGAGTATCGGTATCGAGTTGAAAATTTTAGTTTTGTAACAACCCTAGTATTTACTGTAAAAGAGTAATTTATTGCTTCAAAAAACTGCAACAGCAATGTGCAAGAAATAAAAGTTGTAGTGCAAAAACAACAATAAAGTGCAAATAAATCATTGAGTGTTGTGTGAATTGCTGGTGTGATTTGCACTTCGGGGCCACAATACTTTGATCATATAGTCATACATGCAAAAAATAAAGGAAAATATATATATTTATTTTTCTTATTTTCTCTTGGGGGCCCCCTAGTGGCCACGGGGCCCTAAGCAGTTAGTTTTCTTATGCCTTGGACCGGCTCTGGTGCGAGCCACAGAGGTGTCAGTAAGAAACGTTACATCACAAAAGCAGAATTGATTGCAGCTTGTTGTTGTATTGGATTGTGTTCGATTGCAGCGAGGTATAAAGCCGGTAACAGTCCGTCCTCTAATGGTCACACTCAGCTGCGGCCCCAAAACTTTTTGTTGAAAGGAAAACTGCGGATGAAGACAAAATAGTGTGTTCAAAAGACGGAACACAACAATCAGTTTATCAGGAAGAAAAAACAAAGAGTTTTCTTTTGATGAAGTCTCCATAGACTGTTTCTCTCTCCATTAGCCTTTCACTTTTCTGCCCTTCAAACTGGATGAAAGCCAAAAGTGCTTGTTAAACTAATATCACAATTACTCTTCTGTAGACACTTTGTTTCCCTGCGAGCGATTGTTAAAAGCAGCACGAGCGGAAGCAGTTAGCTTGTGTGTGTCGCTCCACTCGCTCCCCACAGTGTTGATCAAACAGGCCGTGTTTTCATAACTGTTATGTGACGCTCGGATGAACATGACTGCCATGTGACGGTCTGATGAACATGAGCGCCGTGTACTTCATCAAGGCTTTAGATAAAAGAGCACGGAAATCCCCTCAGAAGGACAGGACAAGGCCGAAGCACTTCTGATAAAAGGACACGGGGGATGAAAAAAATCTGGACATGGCAGCAGTGTCCCTATCAGGTTGGTACGCCTTTTCCAGAGTCAAATTCAAGCACTTTCAAGGTCCATTTTCAAGCTTTTCCAGCATCTAACAGCTGCGGTAAATTACATATTTCTTCAAATACATACATACTGAAAATGAATATTTCACGTTTCGTTTCAGGTTCTAAAGCTCATTTTATTTCTGTTCTCTAGGTTTTTGTTGTGAAAGAAATGCGGATACAATTTGAAAGCACTTTATCCAAAATCAATGCACTTTTTAAATCTTGAAAACACATTAAAATTCAAGCATTTTCAAGGAACCCTGCCATATATACTGCCGCTCAAAACTTTGGGGTCCCTTAGAAATGTCCTTATTTTTTTTTAAGAAAAGCACAATCTTTCAGAGTTAAAACAACAGACATACAGTGTAGACATTGTTCATGTGGCATATGACTATTAAAGCTGGAAACGGCTGATTTTCTTATGAAATATCTATTATTATATATTGTCCTGTGTTCCAGTGGCACATTGTGTTAATACACTGGACTGGACCGTTTATTGTCTGCCGTGTTGTTACCGGAAGAAGTATAAATGTTGTGTTATGTAATTTTGTTTTTTTTGTGTCTTTTTTGGTAATTTTGTGTCTTTTTCTAATAATTTTATGTCTTTTTTTAGTGATTTTGTGTATTTTTTGGGGTCATTTTGTGTCTTTTTTAGTCATTTTGTGTATTTTTTGGGTCATTTTGTGTATTTTTTAGGTAATTTTGTGTCTTTTTTTGGTAATTTTGTGTCTTTTTTGGTAATTTTGTGTCTTTTTTAAAAGTAATATAGGTTTTTTATGTCATTTTGTGTCTTTTTTAAGTAATTTAGTTTTTTCTGTGATTTTGTGTCTTTTTTTGGTAATTTTGATACTGCCTCCAGCGGCCCCCAGGTAATTTGAGTTTGAGACCCCTGATCTAGAGGTAAAGGTGGAAATTTGTCAACAATGTTCTTCAACCTAGACGACAGAAGAGGTTGTGTGTCAGTATCACCTATTACAACTTTTGTTTTCAGACGGGACGCGATCCCCGCTCTTCTGTCCGATGTTTGTTCGACAAATCCACCACCACAACTTGCAACCGATCCGCCATATTAACTTTACTTTGCCATCAACTGCTACTACGTCAGCAAGATGGCAGCGGACGCATTGCAGCGATCAGTGAAATACGTCAATACCGCTTGATTTTCGCTGCTTGTACACACAACCTATATTAACATTTTTGACAGTAGAAAAGGCTGAGATTTGTACAGGTTATAATTATTATTTCTACCCTTTCTACCCTATGTCTGACTGTATTTTCGGTTCATTTTGTAACTCATTGCATGAATAAAACAGTTTGTTTTCATGGACATTTTGTGTGTGACCCCAAACTTTTGAGCGCTAGTGTATGTTCAGACAAACACAAGAAAGAGGCCTGAGATCAGTTATATTAATTCATGCATGTTGACTTCCTGCAAACTTCATATAAATCAAAGCAGAATTCAATGAAAGAAAACAACGTCAGAAATCTCAAATTTCTTCGGATATGAAAAGCATTTTTCCACTATTCACCACAGCACCTGACCTGTTATTTAGCAGCCCAAAGCACTGGAGTTTCTGCTGTTGCTCAAGGATAAAAAAAGCTGCCAGCAAATTACAGTGTACAAGAAGTGAAACAAAAAATGGTTTGACATTAGACTTGAAAGGAACATAATGGCGTGCAGGCAAAACAATGCGCCACAGGAGGAGGCTCCAGAATACTGAACAACAAGTCAGAAACAGATGAGTGCATTATTGGCAAAGGTGTCGATGTGTGTGTGGAGTGTTGTTTCAGAGCAGGAAAACACCACCTGCCACTGCTGACCAGCCATCCTAATCACTCATCCTGTCACTGGAGTGGAGAGGGAGAGCCAAATTTATTACAAATAGTGTCATTTTTTATTTTTGCTACTTTATCCTTTTGATAAATTCTGCTTCATGATTGGAATAACATCAAGCGAACCACTTTTTCACTTGGCATTTATTCAAATCTGAATCTCTCCAAAAGCCGGCCTGTCAATGAAATACTGAAAAATGACTCAGAGGGCTTAAAATAAGAGCAGGGACACTAAGAGGAATCTTGGAACCCAGCGGGCATCAGGCTGTTGATGATTTAGCCTCTAATGGTAAAAGACTCCACTCACTTGTTGTTGTTTACAGTCTGATTAACAACTTTATCATTACTTATTACAGATGTTTGAGGTTCAGATGACATTTCGGCTCATCATTATAAACTGACATACAGATAAATCGTAAAAAAAGGTGATAAAAAGCTAAATCGTTGTCAGCCGATGGGTTCCGAGCATAGACTGTATAAATAATGGACGTAGTCACCATGACGTCATCGATTGCTTTGGGGCCCGTTGGAAGCCTCGAGTTCAGCGTTACACTCGTCGCCATCTTGTTTCCAAAACAGGGAGCAGACCATATTTGGACTGTGGAGGAGGAGAGGGATCTGATGACTGACTACAGCCTCTCTACACCTCAACCTGACTGAGAGAAGCTAATGCTAATTCATGTTAGCATTAACTGGAGCATTAACTGGGATGTTAGTTTTGTCTAGCAAAAAACAAAAACTAAATGTATGTTACTGACCTCAGAAAACTGAGCAGCGACTCCTTGGAGTGTCTGTTAGTCCAACAAACGCTGAACAAGACATTTTAATGAACAAAATGTTCAAATTAACTGTCACTAAGTGAAAATATAGTGAAAGGGTCAAAGTTATGAGACCAAACTGTTAAACATACAGAAAGAAACGCGAGAAATCGGGACTGAAATTTAAGTGTTTCACAGACTGGACGGACGCGGGGAAGATTAAGGGACATATATATATATATATATATATATATATATATATATAAAAAACTTTTTTGACACTTTGCCGTGGATACGCATTGTTCTGCTTCTCTCCTGATGACGGCTCGTCTTGTTAGTGACCTGTCAATCAAAGGTAGCCACGCCCCAAATCATACGATTCTTAATCTTCTATTTTATTCTAAATGGGGCCATTATTATAACTATTAACATCAAATTGTCTTGAAGAATATTTTTTACTAGTGATTGAGACCATAGTGTTGTCCTAAAAAACATTTCTGAGGTAATAAATCAAGTGACAAGTTTTCTCATTTTGCACTGAAATTAATGGACAGATTTTTTTGCAGCCAAACTTAGCGCCCCCTGCTGGAATTTTCGGTAGAATGCAGATTAAGGCACTTCCTGGTTTCCCTCCCTGCTCAGACATGGAGATTGCCACCTGTTTCTAAGATTGTATTTCAGCAAATGTTTTCGCATCATTTGGTCCCCACATGGACCGTTTGCCTCAACATAACCAAGCACGATGAAACATGTTTGATTAACACTATTAACAAGACAAAATTGTTGTCCCATTGCCCACAGATTCTACATTCATATGCAATTATCGGTTAAAGCAGACATGTCCAAACTGTTCTATAAAGGGCCATGCTGCTGCAGATTTTGGTTCCAACCAATCAAGATCACACTTGATTCATCTGATCAGCTGTTTGAGCACTAAGATCAGTTAATTAAATTACTCGTGCATGTTGTGCTTCTGCATGGTTGGAAGGAAAACCTGCAGCCACATGGACCTTTATGGAACAGTTTGGACAAGGCTGGGTTAAATAAATTGAACTAAACACATATCAGTGATCAGACACAAGTATACACTCACCAGCCACTTTATTAGGTGAAGTTTGTACCTAATAACGTGGCAGTCTGGACGTGTTGTGCATTCAGAGATGCTCTTCTGCAGATCTTGGTTCTAACGAGTTGATATTTGAGTTACTGTTGCCTTCCTATCATCTCCAACCAGTCTGGCCATTCTCCTCTGACCTGTGGCATCAACAAAGCATCAAGGCTCTCTAGATATTTTCTCTTTTTCTGAAGATTCTCTGTAAACCCTGGAGATGGTTGTTAGATCAGCATCTTAAAATACTCAGACCAACAACCATGCTACATTCAAAGTCACTTAAATCAACTTTCTTCCTCATTCTGATGCTCAGTTTTTGTCTTCACCAGGTCTACAGGCCTTAATGCATTGAGTTGCTGCCATGTGATTGGCTGATTAGACATTTGCATTACCGAGCAGTTGAGCAGGTGTACCTAATGAAGTGGCCGGTAAGTGTAGGTATTTAATTTGAAAAATCCTGACCAGAACTAACTCGCATTAGCATAAAAGCTTTTTTGAGTGCTGTTGTCTCAATTAATCCAAAGATAATTTCTTTGATTAATCAAGTGGCATACAATTTTGGAAAAATGCCCTTTGTCAGTTCCCACAGACCAAACATGGCACGTCCAATTTCTATAATGTACATAAGAAAATTAAAAAAAATCTCATGTTTGAGAATCTTGTTGAAGAGTATTTTGGGCATTTTTGCCTGAAAATGGCTGAAAGTATCAATTATCTGCCAATCAACACATCAATTGATCAATAAAACAGCTCTAGTTTTCACAGTCTGATGAACAAGTCAGAAATACACTGTGTAACAAGATAAGTCCTTACATCTGTCAATGATATTTCCATTCCAAAGTCGGTTTAAAAAAGAGGAATGTAATGTCCCTATATACCATTAATGATTGTTCTTCCTATCAGAGTAGTAAAATATAAACTCTTCTTCATAAAAGTTTAACAATAAGCCTGCAAAAGCAGACAAGTTTGTGAAAACTACTTCCCCCTGCTGCCATCCTCCTAAACCTCTCTCTCTCCCTACAAGTATGTCTCATTGCCACTTGTCATCTTTCCACCATGATGTGACCACGTCTACAACACTGTGTTTTAAAAAGGAAAAAATCCGTTCATACAGAAAGTTTACCAGGCCTGCTCCTGTGCTGTCACTGGCAAAGCGGAAAAGAGTGTGAGTCAGAGAGTGTTAGGGAGTAGCGGATCCAGTCGACATAACTGAGACCAATGCCAAGGCTGCATTCAGCAGAGACGGGGCTCGACATGCATTTTTCACAGAAGCACAAACTACTTGACATTTGGATGGACCTTTCCTCCTCGCTGCTTTTTTTCCCCCCTTGATGTGGGCAGAAAAAGGAAAAGAGCAGGGGAGCAGGGGAGCACGTCAGTTCTGCAGCGGCGGAGAGGAATGGAGGGCTGTTGCATGGAGCGGCGGCGGTGAGGACATGTGCAGCCCGGCCTAAATGATCCCATCCTGAGTGCAATCAGAGCGTAGCACAGCAAGTGGAGGCTCAGGCAGCATGATAATGACAGTTCACTCTCTGTTTATCACCACCGCTCTTGAAAAGACTAATTTTAACCTCAGACGTCTGCAGCCAAAGCCATGTTTTCTGGCTGGCTCTTTTGATGCAGAGCCTCCAGTTACTCTCCCTCCCTCTATCATCACTCACATATCTGACTGACTATCTTTAAATGGATTCAGATGGGGCAAGCAGCCAGGTGTAATAACCTCCCTTCCTTCATGCTCATTCTGATTCCTCTATCTCCTGTAACGATTTTTTTTTTCATCTCTTTTCCTATTTTCTGTCGCTTCCCATTCTCTCATATTTTACTTCTGCACCCTGTCTTTCTTCCCCGCTGATGGAAATATTCTGATACTGGGTCATACAGAGCTTGTAAGATCTTCACAGACCTTTTCATCACAATGGATTTGCACTGCAAAGCGCTGATTTGAAAGCTGCACTGCACCAAAATGTGAGAAATCCTGCAGGTAAACAACACATTAAACAGGCAGGGATCATTGGAGACGGACTAGACTGTAGAAAATGGACAAAGTATGTCTGCCCATCAGATACTGACCTCACAGAGTCCCTCAGAGTCAAAGTCAAATTAAAAGTTAATTGCGAGGCAAGATACAAGTCTTCCTTTCAAAGCTGTGTTAATAGTGTTTCAATTAATTACAATTAATGGACCCAATACCCTCTACCCTGAAAGTTTCCCTGTGATACTATTGACTCTTGAAGCTTTTGTCCAACCATTTCCATCCGCTTATCAGGGGGTCGTGTCGCGGGGGCAGCAGGCTAAGCATATTATTCCATGCGTCTCTCTCCTCCACCACAACTTTTAGCTCCTCCCAAGGCGTTCCCAGGCCAGATGAGACAAAGTCCCACCAGTGTTCTGGTTCGATCCCAGGGCCTCTTACCAGTTAAACGTGTATAGAACATCTCGACCGGGAGGCAACGTTTAAGACTAAAGATATAAGTTTTCAGGTAAAACAAGCACAATTTAGTTTGACAGGAACACACACTACCGCTCAAACATTTGGGGGGCACTAAGAAATGTCCTTATTTTTGAAAGAAAATAACAGACAAACAGTCTAGACATTGTTAATGTGGTATATGGCTATTAAAGATGGAAACGGCTGATTTTCTTATGAAATATCTATTATATATTGTCAGCATCAAGTGGCATATTGTGTTAATCCACGTTTATAGTGTTGAAAGGCTCAATGATCATTAAACAACCCGGGCTTTATGTTAGCACAGCTGAAAACTGATTTGTGCTGATTTGAGAAGCAATTAATGATCCTTCCTCAGGCTGGTTGAGTATCTAGAGGTAAAGTTAGAGATTTGTACAGGTTCAAGTGATTATTTCTACCCTTGTCAATGTCTTTACTATATTTTCTATTCATTTTGTAACTCATTTCATGAATAAAAACGTTTTTTTTCATGGAAAACAACAGAGACATTTTCTGGTTGACCCCAAACTTTTGAGTGCTAGTGTATATCTTTTCTCTTTTTGACCTCCTCATCATGGCATCCTGTTATAACTGTTGGCTGCCTTATAAATTATTCAGTCTACAGTCTGTTTCTGCAGTCCAAACATTTGGAAGTGATCATTTTAACTTATTAGGTAATCTATATGGTGAATATTTATTTGTAGGATGTGTTGCCCATTTCGGGACAAAATGCAATGCATCTTACTATTCAAACCATGGCCAATGGCGGAACAAACAATTTGTATACAATATGCCACTGAGGGCTGAAATGCTAACAAAATCACACATGCGATTATCTTTTATCCACTTTGGTATTTAACTTGTTACTTTAGGCTACGGCTGACGGTACACATGACCTTTCATTTGTTTGTGAAAATCTTAATATTGATTTGGAGGACAATAACACGGCTGAATAGCGAGCTTGTCTTGTTGTTCAACCATATGTCATGTTATTAACTTTGAATCTTTTTGGCTCACAGCTGAGCCAAAGGATTTTATATGCAGAGAGGGCTAGATATATCTCCAGTTGCCAAGTCGTTTAGATACATACCATTTGCTGGAGTAGTGAATAGAGTTTCCATTGCATAAGAACTTTCTGGGACGGTAATGATTGCTCCAGGTATAAGACAAACCCTCAGGTGTTAACAGGGAAAGTTGTGGTTGTAGATGTAATGCTCTAAGTGGGAAAATGCCCTTCTAGGTGTCAATAATCAGGAATCAATGAATGATGGGGAGGATAGTCCATGGTAAATGGTAATGGTAAATGGACCTGCACTTATATAGCGCTTTTCTAGTCGATTTGCGACCACTCAAAGCGCTTTACATCACAGCGCTCATTCACCCGTTTACACACACAATTCATACTGGTGGCAGAGGTGCCACCTGCCACCATTGGGAATTCATTCTCACACCGATGAACACAGCATCAGGAGCAATTTGGGGTTCAGTATCTTGCTCAAGGATACTTCGACATGCCATGGTCAGGGATTGAACCACCAACCCTCCGATCAGTGGGCAACCCGCTCTACCAACTGAGCCACAGCTGCCCCCATTAAATTCTGATAAACCTCGAGACCTCGAAGGGCATTATCCCTTTGTTGTTCAAAGACATTTTTAGGTCAAAGCATGAAATTTGAAGTCTTGTGTCAAGTCAAGTCTTCAGAAAATCAAGCTTTAGTAAAGTTTGGAGTCTACAAATTTAAAGCTTATTGCCATCTTGCAAGTTCAAGAAACAAGAACCAGCAAAATCTAAATTTGGGGTTAGTTGAGTATGATATGGCTGAAAGATATGTCAATCAAGCATACATGCCCACCATATCACTCTTCCCTTGACCTGAATATCTTCTTATTGGACCGAAGAATTGTCAAAATCAACACATCAACCTGGTCGCCTGGGGGTAAACTGTGATCACTGTGGGGTTCATTGTGATCCGCGACCTTCCTGGTTCACATCTGGTCGGACGGTTGTTAAATATAATTTCCAATCTCTTGTCTGCCCCCATTTCCCAGGAAAAGTGACATTGGCTACTGAGACTTTAATCTCTTTTGGAGAAAGATATGTCTTAATTTTCGTACCTCCAGAGAGAATTTGCACCCAGCTTTGTCTTCTGCACAGGCAATTGATCTGAGCTGTCTGCCGGTGTTAATCTCCCACCTTTATCTGGGCCAATCACTGGACCAAACTCGTTTATAGTATGGAACGTCTAGACATCGTTTCACACACTGTTCCTGGTTCCCCGGGCTGTCACAATAAATCCTGTGAGGTCCTCTGTCCTGTTCTCCTTTAGGCCCTTTATATATCCCTCCATACAGCACAAACTCCCACTGTACAGGCAACTAGACTGCTCAACAAATGCATGCAACAAATACCCATATTTGGGAAGTAGAACATCTTGAAAAGACCGACAAAACTAACTTCTGTATTCTGTATTTGGCCCAGTATTGGTTGCAAATGGCTATGTACACAATGAACAACTTTTATATATTCTTTACCTGCCTGAAATGTACACAATGAAGTAAATAAGGATGAAGATAAAGAAGAAAGAGCCATTAAGATCGACCATAAACCTTCAAGGAGGAGCCCCTGACTGTGGTTCCCTTGTAACCAACACTTAGACTGTGTACTTTATATTTCTGGCGCTCTTCCTCTCCTTTTAGCGCCCTAAAAGCATCTCATTCTCCTTCATCCACCTCTTCAATGGATGCGCTGCCTTTTACTTTTCCTCTGCCAACTAACCTGCCTCCTTGCATTTGCCATCCAGTTTCTCCCGTGTTGCTGTTCGTGTAGCTTCATTCAGCATGTCTCTTATAGCCTTTTTTCTCTTCTGTTTGATGCAGACGCACACACATAAATCTGGATGCACACACTCCTCTCTGCAGTCCAGTCAGTCACAGAGTTATTGGAGAGTATCTGATCACTGTGACGGATGTTGTTGTTAACTTCAGAGGAAACAAGCACGAACAGGACACACCGAGGACCGCATTCATTAAATAACCTTTAAGTGACAAATACTGTTTTGGTTAACAAATATGCTTCGTGAACAAGAATAACAAGTGCAATCACAGAGAATAAGATCACGGATTTACATTTCTTTACAAAACTACACTCAGAACAACTCAGCACTCATACAAATAAACAGTCTTTTGTAATCCACCCCAACCTCTTCTCCTAGAAAATGAAATTAATATATCTAATTTGCATTACCAACTACATGATGCCACCAGGATTATGTTCTTAATCAACATAATGAGGAAATGTTTGTATTGAATTGATCTGTTCACATCCAATGCAAACTGTTCATTCTTAATGGGCAGAATGAGATTATGACTTTCTCTTTGTTCTCCACCTTCATTTCAACAAATATTTGTCTGGTTTTCCATTAGCAGAAGTTGTGGTCGTACTTTTTTCACACAACCTTGGACAAGTTTCCAAGCAAGTTGACTCGATAGTGATAAACACCATGTTGGTGGAGTTTAAACACTGCAGATCGTCACTTTTAAATTACAAAGCTACTGTCAAAAACTGACACAATTTTTTTGTCAATTGGCCCAATTTTTTGCAAAAAACAAAAACAAACTTGCTGTACACTACGTACACTGCACAACAATTGACTGCATAAAATAAGTGGACATAGTCAAAGTGATGTTACCCATTCGTTTTTGGACTACTGTTTTGAAGCCTTGGGTTTTGGCTTTTTGGGCGTCGCCATCTTGGTTTCTTTCAACCAGAAGTGATCATATTTGAATAAGAGGTAGGGTTGGGCGATATGGCCCTAAAAGAATATTGTGATCTTTCAGGGTATTTTTGCAACAACAATATTCTTGACGATATGTCAAAATACTGAAAAATATAGAGAAATGTCTGTAAATACAAATCATAGAACAAAATAGAAATCAACCATAAATCTAAATTGTAGTGGAAAGTGCAAATCAATAAAAACGTTTTTTTACTTTTGTTACTTTAAGTACATTTTGTTGCTGGTACTTTTGTACTTTAATTTCCGTCCATTAAAATGAACAAATAGTACAACGGGGCGGCTGTGGCTCAGTTAGTAGAGCGATCGTCTACTGATCGGAAGGTTGGTGGTTCGATCCTCGACCATGGCAGCCTACATGTCGAAGTATCCTTGAGCAGGATTAAAAAATAAAGTATAATAAGCCCTATGTAAGTGCACTCCATTTACAACCAAACGCTAAAACGACCAGTCAAAAGAATACAGGTACTAGGCACTACACACTGGGTTTACTTTTCACACCCAGAAGTTGCGAAAGTGAAGCCATTGTTGCAGATTAAAGGATCCATCGAGTGTTGCGTTGAAGGTGATGTCACAGCATTTCCAAGTCAATTTGACCCAAGTTGCAGTTGGTTATGAGGCATAAGTTTACTAGCTTATTTGTCTCCCATTTGGTGCTGGGTAGTGTTTACTAACACCCACCTTGTTTTGTGGTGACAACAGTGAGAACACAAACAATTAGTGAGCTGAAAAATGCCGAGGGGAAACTGCATAGTCATGTGATAATTTTCTTCTGGTAAACAACTCCTGTCACATCAGACATTATTTAAACCATTGTTCATGTTAAAAACAGAACAAGTGCAGCTTTAATTGAATGTTTTAGAACTTAACAACCCAACAACATGATGGATGCAGGACACAAATCAGAACTGGAGTCCGACCCACTCCACCCTCTGTGCATTATATTTACATATTTAACATAATTTAACCTGATGTACGGTTTGCAAGATACTTTTTCTTTGATGGAAATTGTATGAGAGTCATAATTTAGTTCATTGTTTGCCATAATCCCCCTTCTGCACTGTGGATAAAGATCAGTTCTGTCAGCTATTAAGCATTGCTGCAGAAATTACCATACCACTATATGTCTACTTTCCCCATTTTCAGTCACATTGTGAAGTATGTTGTGTTTGCCATCAGTACAACTGTCAGCAGTAGAACAAAGATAAAATGTGAATTCATATTTATGCGCCGAACAAGCTGAATGGGATTCAGTAAACTATCAAATTAAATGTGCTCATTTAATTTCCACAGTTCACAGCAGCAGCAGTAGTAGCTGAAGGAGAAGTGCCACCTAAATGCCCCTGTTTGTGGTAAATGTGTCAGCTCCTCTCTAGATTCCTTCAGATTGAATTGACTGCTCAATTTTTTGTGCCTGTTTTCCTATTCTTTCTCCTCCTCACTGACAGCTACTTTGCATTATGAAGCATTATCTACTTCTCATGAATACACAAGTGTTGTTTCGCTGGAAAATTTCCATGCCAAAATAAAGGGATTAATCAAAGTATCTAGCACACACAAATTCAGGCACAGAAGGAGCCAACGTACATAAATAGATACAAACACACACACGCTTGTTCAAACAAACTGAACTCCTTTGCTTTGTCCGAGAGCAGCTTTAATGCTCCCATACATCTTGAGCAGCAGCTTATTGGCTCTGGGCCTCGGCAGGGAATCAAGACGGCGTTCCCTGTGTCCCTTAACACAGACGGTATTGGTTTACGCTCGGCGGCTGACCTTGAGGGAACCGAACTGGCCCTCGGACAAATGAGTCACTGCACTGTGTTTCTACTGGGAGCTGCTATTAAATAGATATGTTTACCAGGTACAGAGGACCACGTTTGTTTGTCTTTGCAAGACAGGAACACATGTTCATGTTGCACTTTGCTCAGAAAGTCCCCAAAGGCTGACAAGCTCTTTTCACTTGAGTCTGACAGTGAGAGATGAGGTGGTGAAAGTTGCATAAACTAGACTGGAAGAGATAAAGAGATAGAGGGGGGGAAGAAGAAGAAAGATTTCAAAAAATCCCTGCAACCGTTATCATATGGAGGTATTTATAATCCTCACAGTGGTGTCCCTTTATGTTGCCGCTCCAACCTTGAGAGTCATTGAGCAAAGTCTGAATGCCTCTGAGCAGAATATCTAATGATGAGAGGAAGCAAAACAACGACCAAGCTCCATCTTCCATCATCGTTATTACCTGCTCCACCAGCTCACCGCCGCTGCTTCTTCCTGTCCTCGAGTGGCTCTCAGCCACAAGACAGACACGAGGAGAACTGCCACAAGGACTCAACTGCAAAACACTCTTTAGCTGAAGGAAGCCTTGAAAACAAAACTGTCCAAAATATGAGCTAAATTAATGTGGAAGAGGGAGCTTTTGGAAAGCAAAAAAAAAAACAAAGTTTGAAGGCTGGATTTAAGCAGCATTAATAGATTTTTTTTGCCATTTGGGGGGAACAAAGAGGAAAGAATCTATATATTTTATCATATAACGTTACCATGATACATTTCATTTAAAGTCACATTGATTTGCAGGAAACCCACCAAAATACTTCGTAGAGCTGAGGGGAACTGCAGACTGAGTGATAATTATCTGTTTATGCGCATCTTCTTTTGAATTACAATTTGTATTTTGCTCCTTTCTTTTTTTATTGAATGAAAACACTGTCATGTAGGAGAAACATCTGTGCCTCTCTCAAGGCTACTGCTAACTTTAAGAGTCAAATTTATTGTATTTAACTGCCATTTGGCTCAAATGGTAGGAGGCTACAAACGTCTCTAATTCAGATACAGATGTGCAGATGTTTAAATACTTACAATAACTACCTCTCTGACTCTTTAAACTAAACAGGCGGTAGGCTAACAACACCAGTATGCTAACAGCTAGCATGAGTTTTATAACTTGGCTAGTTAAGTTAGTTACACAACAGTCACAGTTACTGGGTGTAAATACTTGCGAATGTCTATGACAAAGTGCTTGAAATTGTGTCTAAATCATAGACTGTATATAAATAATGGACGTAGTCACCGTGACGTCACCCATTGGTTTGTGGACTGCCCGTTGGAAGCCTCGATTTCAGCGTTACACTCATCGCCATCTTGTGTCGCCATCTTGTTTCCGATACGCGGAGCAGACCATAATTGGACTGTCGCGGAGTGCAAGGGATCTGACGACACTGACGACAGCCTCTCTACACCGGCAACCCAACTGAGAGAAGCCGCTGCTAATTCATGTTAGCATTAATTGGAGCATTAACTGGGATGTTAGTTTTGGCTAACAAAAAAACGAAAGCAAAATGTATCTTTCTTACCTCAGAAAACTGAGCAGTGACTCCTTGGAGTGTCTGTTAGTCCAACCAAACACTGAACAAGACATTTTTACTGAACAAAAGGTTCAAATAAACTGTTATTAAGTGAAAATACAGTGAAAGGGTCAAAGTTTTGAGACCAAATCGGTAAACCTCCTCTTTTCTATCTATTTAACGTTATATATAACTTTATTGACACGTTGCCGTGGATACGCATTGCTCTGCTTCTCTCCTGATGACGGCTCGCCTTGTCAGTGACCTGTCAATCAAAGCTAGAAACGCCCCAAATCATACGATTCTTTATCTTCTATTTTCTTCTAAATGGGGCCATTATTAGAACTACTGACATCAAATTGTCTTGAAGAAGACCATAATGTTGTCCCTGAAAACATTTTCTGAGGTAATAAATCAAGTGAGAAGTTTTCAAATTTAGCACTGAAATGAATGGGCAGATTTCTTTTGCAGCCAAACTTAGCACCCTATACTGGAATTTTCGGTGAATTGCAGGCTTTATGCACTTCTGGTGGCCTCCATGCTCAGGCACGGAGATTGCCGCCTGGTCTAAATACTTACAATTACTACTTCTGTCACTCTTTAAACAGGTAGTGAGCTAACAACACCAGTAAGTAAACAACAATAGCAAGCTAACGTGAGTTTTGGCACCAAGCTAGTTAGGTTAGCTACGCTACAGTTACTGGGTGTAAATATTTTCTAATCTCTATATGAAAATGTGAAGTTAACAACACAAGTAAGCTAACAGCAACAGCATGCTAACGTGAGTATTTGACTTAGCTAGTTCAGTTAGCTACGCAACAGTTGCAATTGGCAGTCACTAGGTGTAAATATTTACCAATCTTTATAAGAAAATGTGTGAAATAATGTTTAAATTCATCAAACTTATCTGGTCTCACTATTTATTTAAAAGCAGCTGGTGGAATTGGCTCCATTGGGAGCAGAGTTATAATATTTCCGGTGCTAGTAGCATGTTAAAGAGAGAAAAATTTGCACCGCTGTGTCCAGTATTCCCAATCCAGTGCATTGTTTGCAGCACACATAAACTGTGGCTCGTAATCACAGTTCATACAAAGTTTCCTTTTCTTATAAATATTGGAGTAGGCAGTGGAAGCAGCTTTGGATGTCAGTTGACAGACACATGACTGTGTTGGCAGAGCTTCTGTGGCTTGGCAGCAGAGTAGGCGGCATATTACTGGTCTGTATCCGGGTATGATGCTCTCACTGGCACGAACATTCATTAGAAATAAAGGCACAGGCTTGACCAACATGTCTACACAACCCACATAAACTCACACAGACAGGTAAAACACCACTAGAGGTCTCTCTGTATGAACGTGGCGCTGCACTGTCGAGAGCTCATTTCTCTCAAGCAGACCCCGGGGAGAGGGAGTGGATAGAGGAGATGTGAGGACAGGGCCACTCTCTGGAAGTGGAGCTCTCTGACAGAGAAACAAGGACAGCAAACGTGAGCTGAGCCTCTAATGCCCTCCAGACCAAGACTTCCTTTAAGGTTTCTGAAACGCTGTGAGGTGCAGCAAAGTCAAACGACACTGCGAATAGCCCGGAGGAGTTTACTGATTATTTCAGCCTCGTTTCCTGTTCAAAGAAGACATTTCCACCACAAAAGAAGTGGCTAGGTCGGTTAAAAAAGAAGAAGAGTGGGGTGTTTCTGTCCAGAATGATATACAATAGCACTGTAGATAAATCCTAATATGTCATAAAATAAACTCACATGACATCCTGCATCATAATCATTGATAAAAATGAGAAGACGCTGGCCTAGTCTTGGATTTATGATCATGCATGACACAGCGAGACATCTGTGCCAGTAATCATGTCAAAGAGTGTAGCTCTCCCTTTCATCTGCATTGTATTACATAATGACAGAACCGGGGCCGTTATGCAATCTGTTACTGTGGGGCTAGCCTCGTTTTTAATTGGAGACTGAATTAAGGACCATCCCGACCGTAAGTAGGCTCCAAAGTAGAGAGAGACTGAATAATTCTTAATCGAATGGGGGGAAAATTCACTGCCTGATTTATGGAGAATTTGTAATATGTTGCCTGTGGGGGAGATTAAGCTAAGTTTCAGTCCTGAGGCATGCTACACTGAGGAATCAGGTGCGCCGCAATAATGAATATGACAAAAAAAACATTTTTAATTGAAATTAGTTATCAGTCATTCCCCTCGAAACTTCTAAGCTTTTCTCCTGTGTGTGTGTGTGTACAATGAGTTGGTTTAGAGGAGACGTGTTGCCACTGCTTTGATGTTTGAAGCAAAAGGCTGATGAGAGCACTGGACATCAAGGTCATGTTTGTTCTTTAAAAATCCTCTGCAGCAAGAAAACAGAGAATTTCTGATTTCTGATGTGGAGAGGGAATGCACTGCGAACTTTAAGGGAGCAACAGTGCTAAAGTATATTGACATGAGTCACCAGCAAAACATCAGTGACAGTTAGTTATGTATGAGGGGTTATTTCTTCTTCTTGCAAATCCCTGTTTTCTAATACTTCAACCCTCTGAAACCCACAACCTGCCGGCGAGTTTGTAAGACTTGTTTTCTTTTTTTTTTAAATCACTAAAATTACACTGTTTATCATAGCCAGAAGCTGTAAAAACTGTAATTATTGTTACATTTTTCACATTTCAGACACTTCTTGAACAAGTGATGTGGGGTGAACGCTTCTGTGAGGAAAAAATAACCATGTTAAAGCTTGAAATTGTGATACTTCAACAAAATCACTTTATTCCTTACGTCTCATTTTCAATTTTTGCCAAATACAAACAATTTTCCCTAAGCTAAAACTGACAAAAATAATGTCACAAAAATTTTGTAAAACTCTGTTAACGCTGTTTACACAGAGCAGAGAGGAGAGGACAAGAGAGGTTGTAAAATTGTAAATAGTTCAATATATATAGCATGCAAAACCCATATTTTCCCCAATATTTGGAACACTTCTGGGCAAACCAGAAGTGTTGTACGTAGAGAGTCCATCAACTCATAACTTATAAAAATTCACCTCCTTTCACACACTTATTATATGTTTGTGTGTTTTGATTGCAGGAAGAGTTTGACATTTTCCATCTGTCATTTTCAACTGATGAGTTTTATTAAGAGATCGATACTAGTCTCATATTTTTCCGTTCAATATGAAACCATCAGCTGTTCAGCTTTGATTAATATTAAAATACTGTGACATGAATAGCACCATTCCCCCTGGGTTTGTTCTTTGTGCTATAGGCTAAGCTAACCATCTCCTAGCTCCAGATTTCTATTTATGACAGAGATTTGAGAGTGAAATGGATATCCTCATCTAACTGCCAGCAAGAAAGCAAGCAAATGACTATATTCCACAAAATGTCAAACTGTTTGATTCAGTTCAGTCACATAATGATAAAGATACTCAACTGTCAATATATTCTTTTCTATGCATGTAAAGCTTTCTATACCTGCCACATTCACCTGTCTGCATTCATCTTTTCTTTGTGCTTGAAAATGTGCCGTTGTGTACGCGACGTCTGAGTGTGCTGAAGAGCCTTCAAGTGTCTGAAATAATAAGTGTGTGTGTGTGTGTGTGTGTGTGTGTGTGTGTGTGTGTGTGTGTGTGTGAAAGAGAGAGACACCGAGAGAGACAAACAATGAAAGTGTGTGAGTGTGTGTGGGCTCATCAAAGAACAGCAGCGGGTTGAATCAACTCAAGGGAGCCATGAGGAGCAGCATGTATTCATCATTAGCTCATGCACACAAACACACACACACACACGTATGTATGCAAATATACACAATGCATGCATGCTCCTGCTCCCCACCCTGCAGCCCACACTGTCATCAGTGAAACCTGACTCTGAGCAGTAATCCTCACGGACCCTATAGAGCCATGTTCAGTCAGTCAGCAGTCTACATCACTATGGCAATGGCCTAAATTCCTCCTCAGTGTGTGTATATGCATGCATACTATGTGTGTGTGTGTGAGAGAGAGACTTACTAGTCTTGTCTTTGTGCATGTTACAAGTGTATGTGTCTACAGTATTATGTAAAGATGTATATTTGGGTTTAGTTTGATTTTGTCTAGACAAACAATAATATATTGCAGCTTGTTTTGCAGTGACTTCCAAATGACACATATTGGTGTGTTTGGCTGATCTGGTGCCCCAGTTAGAGGGAGATACATACACCAGAATAGAGCCTGACGACTCATGCTGGGTTTTTCAGGCCAGTGCCGATATTTGAGAGCAAATATGCATATTTACAGTCATGGAAAATATTATTAGACCACTCTTTTTCTTCATTTTCTTGATAATAACTAAAATCGTTATCAAGAAAACCATGCAAAATGGCAAGATATCAGTTCTTAAATTAAACTCTTATAAGCTTTTTTTGTTGTTATCATTATATTTGTCCAAACAAATGTACCGTGAGTTGAACCAGGCGTTAAAATGAACACGAAATTGAAGAAAACAAGGGTGGTCTAATCATTTTTTCCATGACTGTATGTAAAAGTACTGTTCAAAAATAGGCAAGCGTGAAATAATGCAGAGAAGAATTGATGCTGATTTGAAGGCAAAGGGTGGTCACACCAAATATTGATTTGATTTAGATTTTTCTTCTGTTCATTCACTTTGCATTTCGTTAATTGATAAAAACAGACTGTTAACATTTTTATTTTTGAAAGCATTGTTATTTGACAGCATGTTTTCACACCTGCCTAAAACTTTTGCACGGTCCATCCATCCATTTTCCTCCGCTTATCTGGGGCCGGGTCGCGGGGGCAGCACTGTACATATATCAGTGGTAAAAGAAGTATTAGGATCTCTTACTTAAGTAAAAGTACTAAAACCACACTGCAAAATTACTTCACTACAAGTAAAAGTATCAGCGTCAAAAGTAAAAGTACTCGTTATGCAGAATGACCCTACTAACATTGTTTCATATATTCCAAATGTATTATTGTATTATTATTTTTGATGCATTTATGTAAGCTGTGTTTTACTTTTACCGGTAGGGCTACTTAATTCACTGTAATGTGGTTTAGATCATAAACATGCCAAATAATTTTAAATTGATCATATTTTTTCATGTTAAATGTGGGTGGGATTGTGCTGAAAAAAATGATACCAACATGTTGTGGTATATAGAGACTAAAACTCCAAAGGGTCAAATAATCATGGCCTCAATTTTGACAAACATTATTCAGATTTCTGCTAAACCGGAGCAGCTCTATCCAGAAGGTCATTTAACAATACTAACTGTTTTTTACTGACAGCCTTGACATAAACCTTGAATATTATTTGAATTATGTGAATGAAAATATATTCCGCCTGCTTTTCTACAGTAAAAAGGTTTATTTTTCAATAAGTGTAGCTGAAAATGACTCATCTCTACAGCAAAATAAAAGCTATAGCTGTTTTATTTTGTGTGTAAATATAAAGGAAACTAACAGCAATACAGACCAATAGAAATGATGAATTAGATTTCTATTAAAACTGTACACCTGGATAAACATACAGTATAGTCTGGCTGCAAAGTATCAGAAGAAGTACCAGAAGAATCAGAATAATTTTTTCATTCAGGTGATAAGAGGAGTCTTTGAAAAATCTGAAAATAGCTTCAGAATAAAAAGTCTTGGATTTATAATCATGCAAAAAAAAAAAAAAATCACCAAAATTACACCATTTATCACA
This sequence comes from Centropristis striata, assembly GCF_030273125.1. NCBI lineage: Eukaryota > Metazoa > Chordata > Actinopteri > Perciformes > Serranidae > Centropristis > Centropristis striata. The sequence continues at coordinate 24,811,709 of NC_081538.1, read as the reverse complement.
GCCAGAAACCAAAATTACTGTCGTATTTTCACATTTTCAGACCCTCTTTGAACAAATGATGTGGGATGAAGGCTTTTTATCAGGAAAAATAACCACATTTTAGCTCAAAATAGTGATATTTAATCACCATCACTTCATTCTTCATGCCTCATTTCAAATTCGTCCACATATAAACCATTTGCCCAAAACAGCTTCGGTAAAGGGCGCTAAGTGGAGTCTTCTGAAAATACCTTCAGGACATAAAAACACAGAATCTCAGCTCTACCATTCAAATGTAACAGTAATATATGTCCGTGTACGGTCTTGTCTCGTTAACAATGCGGCTGCTGCTCTGAACCCGTGATCCCATTAAAACAAACACAAGTAACAACAGCTCCTGTTTGACACTTATAGATGAGGTTATCTGTGCATGTTAACAGCATTAATATTGATCGTAGCTGCAATGCATATTTACAATCCCAGCGTGCACTCCTCAGCGGTGGAAAATGCCACTTGTTGTCTAATTAATTTTACCTCAACAACGTTTATAAAGTGCTCGGAAAAGGTTGCACGGAGCTTGATCTAAAAGCTCCCTGACACAGAGCAGACTGAGGACGATTTCACACTGCGCTCGGCTTTTATCAGCCTCTACACAGGGAGAGGCGTGTGTAGGAAGGCTATTGTGTTGGAGAGCTCTGCAGAGGTCAGAACAAAGTTGTTGAGAAATCGCTCCATTCAACTAAGGTAAATGCTGTGAATTGATTAGTGAGAGGAAAAAAATAAGTTGGAAAAAGCAACATCATGTAGCTTCATGTGTTTAATAAAGAGCACTGGGGGTAAAATTTGCATCCAAAATACATCAATTGCATCTATAAATTATAGCATTTTCAGTAGCCATTTATTTATTTTTATACTTATTTATTACATCACATGTCCTTGTTCTTGTTTTTGTCCTTGTTTAGCTTGGTATTTTTTTTAATGTTTTTACTCATGCTGTCTTGTTGTTTTGTTTTGTGTTATGATTGTCATAACTATGCACCTTATGCAGTGGCACTTTCAATTTCGTTGTATAGTGAACTATATAATGACAATAAAGACTATTTGATTTGATTTGAGATTACATTTGAAATAAATCATGAGGATTTAACAGAAAACAGCATGTTTCTTAGTTCAATGCTAAAATTAAAATTGGCATATTTTAGCACAAGGAGACCCTTTTTTTTAAACATCTTTTCCTTAATGTTTCAAAAGCTCATTTAACTGCTGTTTTAAAAGTCTAATTCACACACAAATACACTTTTATAACATGTTCATTTTTGTTTTTAATTGTTTTTGATATTGTCATTATAACTTGTTGATATTATACATGCGTTTTTTTCTATTATCAGTTTATTGCTTTCTAATAATGAAATTTATTATGAAATTTTAGGTGGAGGCTTTAAAAAAGCCCATCTGGGTTTTCTGCCTCTCCCTGCACTTCACACTATATGTTATCTTTGTCATTTTATGTAATTCTAACTTTGCAAAAAATAAACCTAAACCTAAATATGGTGACAGGCTTTTAATTTATTCTTGAGTGCAGTGCTTCTGCTTTTGGATTGTAGGTAAAACCTGAAACCCAGCCAGTGAATTGTGCAATTACCTTCTCTAAGTCTGAGGAGACATTACATGACATTTAGACTGATTACATCCACTGTTTGGCCATCAGGACAGAGTTAAAAGATCAAGCAGAGGTGGTGGGACAGATGGATCTGAAGTGTGCCGAGGTTAAGGGCTTTAATCACCTGCACTCAGAACCAGTTGAGACCATAGCAATTATTTGACACATGATGCACTTCTGTGTCACAAGATGTGCTTGTCCACTGGAAGCTGGTCAGTGGCTCAATTATTAATTATAGAGAATTAATAAGAATCTTAACCTCCTAAGACCCAAGCTTTTGTTTGGTATGTGTTGTTAGTTTCTCCTAGATATTTTGGATCAGTAGGATCTGATGAGCACAAAAACTAAGCATTGTCTTTGAACAGGAAGTAGTTTAAAAAAAATAATTATGGGTTAATTTTTACCGTATAACACAATTAATTTACCAGTGTATAAAATTGTTTATTTCCTTACATTTACACCCTCTTATTTAAAGAGCGATAGTAAAAGTCTATTCCTTTTCAAATGAGTACTTACTGATTAGCAGTGTCGTAGCTTGTTGCTATTGCTAAAAATAGTCAAACTTGCACAGAATATCAAACTACAAACAATATTAGGCCCAAATAAACATGTTTTAACCATAAAATCTGATCAGCTTTTGTACCTGGTCCACTCTTTTTCTGGGGATAAGCTGTTGATTGACTTTACCAAGATGCTGGCATCTGATTTTTACACTGATTGATGTATTGTGATTTTTCTAGAGTGTGTAATACTGAGGACAATAGGTCATAGTTAAGCAGAATTAAGTATAAGGTCCAGAAAACGTAAAATGAAATGTCCACATATGAGGATGCAGGATCACAGGAGGTTAAGAGTGTCAACATACTTCACTTTCATGTCTATTGTGTTTGACTGCAACAGAAAATATTCTATAAATCAAGATAAATGAGATAGCTACAAACAAATGGAATAAGGTCAAACTATTTGATAAAAATTTCCAACACAAGAATTACCGTCTTGCGTCTTCCGCCAACCAGCCAAGTTAAGGTCTTATTTCCAGACTTATGTAGCCATAGACAATTCATCAAATTTAGATGTTGCTGTAAGAATGCTACGAATTCTAAAATATGGATTTTTCACAGACATCTTCAAACCTGGAGCACAGAATGTGCATCTATCCGATCACCAGTTTTAAGGTGGACACCCAAGATTAATGTCACCACTTCAATATACGACAGAATGTGAAACATGGTTACAATTTCCCCAACTGCTCTGAAATATATCCTTTCTTTAACCAGGTAAAACGTATCATTGAGATTAAAAAAAACAATCTCTTTTACAAGAGAGACCTGGCCAAGAATATATATTTAAAAAGGTCTTCACTTCATCATTTTATCCTGTTAGTCATCCATTTGGATTAGTCATATTTACCATTTCTGTGGCATTTGTGATCCAAAATCAAATCAGTTCATCCTTGAGTCCAAGTTTATGTCAAATTTAAAGTCATTCTCTCCAAGTGTTTCTGAAATGCATCACCTTAACTAGAATTGGACCGATGTGAGTTCACAATGACCTTGATCTTCAACTTTTAAAATCCAATCAGTTCATCCTTGAGTCCAAGTGGACTTTTTTTTTTTGCCAAATTTGAAGAAATACCCTCAAGGTGTTACTGAGATATATCACGTTCACAAGAATGGAAGAGATGTGAGGTCACAATAACCTTGATCTACAACTTCCAAATTCAAATGAGTTCATCCTCGAGTCCAAGTGGACGTCTGCGCCAAATTTGAAGTCATTCCCTCCAGATATTCCTGGCATATATCACCTTAACTAGAATCGGACCAATGTGAGGTCACAATAACCTCGATCTACAACCCCCAAAATCTAATCAGTTCATCCTTGAGTCAAGTGGGCTTCTGTGCCAAATTGAAAGAAATTATCTTAATACTTTCCAATGAATTACTTGGAAACCTAATGTCAGTGCAGAAGCATAAAAATCAGCCCACTGCCTAAAAAACATGACTATCAAAGCAGGAAGAAAAAAAAAATCCAGGATAAAGGGTTCTTCAAAAGCTTGGTTATTAGTCTTTCTAATAAAGGACAATTTTGGATCTGAAAGCCTTGATGCCATGACCTCTTCTGCTTCTTTACAAGGAGCACTCTAGGGAAGCTTCAAAATAACTCCAATCCCCTTAACATATGCCCCTCTGTACCAGTCACCAGCAAAGCCAAATTTATGAGCAAAGCTCTGCCCTTAACAATAGTTTCTCTGGAATAAAGTTATTATTTTTCTGATTATGGATGCAGTGAAGCCTTTTACCAATTCATGAAAAGAAGGTAGAGGGAAATGCTGTATTAAAATGCATTGTGTAATTTTGGATTCTTGAACCAAACAAGGTCATCTAAATGTGTCTTTAAGGATATATGGGATATTATTGACAACCATAACATTAATTTTCCCCTCTAATCTCCAGGTAACACATAGATTGTCCTTGAAACAAGTGGAATAATCTAATGCAAATGTCTGACTGGTCTACACCATATAGGATGTTAGTATAAGCAGCAAAAAATTACACATTACAAAAATACATTTTAGACTACCCCTAGCGGCAAAAGTAAACGTGATTTAAACATCACTTAACTTCTGTGACATAAGTATGTCACTTCCTGTAGTGACGTCATCCTCATAACTACTTCACTTCCGGCATTAACGTACATTTTCCTTACTGTCTTTTATAACGCCTTACCTGGAAGTTGTTTGCCCATAACCTAGATAAGTGATTTTGCAGCCTAAATTCAACGAAAATTAGCCTTTTTTCCCTTTACAATGAACCTTACGTTTATGTAATAGTCACATCCTTCTTGTAGCTAATTCACTTCCAGCATTTGCATACATTTATTTACTTTTTAATCTGTCTTTGAGACTTAGATTTGTGGTTTTGTAGCCCTAATTCAATAAAACTGCAGCCTACAGCAAACCGTATGTGTATGTATAATGAAGGTGCACTATTTTTACATCATTCATTTAGTTATTGATAAATGACCTGATCTGTCATCTAGGTATGACATCTTGTTGCACATGGTGGTTGACAAGAACATCTTCGATAAGCATGAAAGAGATTTAATCAACCTAAAAGAACATGTGCTTTATTTGTGTTGCACCTGTTGCAGTGTTCAGTGTTGCAGAAGCAAAACAAATCCAGTTTTTTCCAGATCTGGCGGTCACATTGACGCGTGAAGCCTGCGGTATATGTGTTTGTTTCCCACATCAGACTCATTATCAGGAACGTAATCTCCAAATCCGACTGCTTGTCAAGTGTGTGTAGCTTTACAGCAGCAGAATGAAAATGAATGAAAGAATAAAAGAAGCCTGTTCAGCCCTCTGTTCCTGAGAATTGAACATAATAGCGCTCTACCACCTGTGCTTGCTGCAAATCATCCTTTTCCATTACGTCTCTAAATAACAAGTGGCCGACGCCAGGCTCCCCTCGCCGCTAAAGGTAGCCAAATAAGACGTCTTGTTCCATCTGGGAGTTTATCGATTGCTGGTCCTTGAGAAAACATTTGATTTTTCTTGCGCCAGGTGGTCCGGATAGGTAATGTGCACTTTAATAATCTTTACGCTGATGCTGATTACGGAGAAGGAATGAGTTTATAGCCTGACAAACCCTCCGCAGACCAGCACTGACATCACGTCTGTCTCCATGGCGATGAGGAAAAGAAACGTAGGCTGCTGGTGTCTGGATGCAGGCCGTGTGAGGAGAGGAAGAGAGACAGAGATAGAGAGAGACAGACAGAGAAAGAGAGTGTCGGAAATCCTCTAGGAGAGGCGTGAAGGAACATAGTGTCAGGAAGTTACCAGCTCTGAATACTAATATCGGAGGCTATAGATGGACAGGGCGAGCACGTGCACGCACGCACAAACACATGCACGAGTCAGTGGCGTGCTTGCTGCCGCTGTGTCTCTCTCAGTTTTGTCAACAGTCAGTTGGTATCAAGTGAAAAATAGCCTTTGAGCACAAATGTCACAGGAGCCAACGGTGACATTAAAGCCTATTGGACTAAAGCTTTAGCCTCCATAGAGAGAGGGAAGAGGGCCGAGGGGCAGGGAGAGGGGAAAACAGATGAATAAGATAACCTCCTGACATATCTCGCTATATGTCAATTTCACACCTTGGAAAACAGCTGAAAAGAGAGGCTGCAGTCATTTTTATTCAGGCTTCAAAACCCCGTCAGAGAACCCCTTAAATGATTTAGTTTTTCATCACATTCAGACTTCAAATTAATCAGAATAAAACCTTCACATTGGAAACAAAAAGTTTCTGTGTGTGTAAGTGAGTGCACTATTCAAAAGCAACAAATTCAAAAAGGTGGCTGCTTCAGAACATTTTTAAACCTGAAACCTGGAAGCACAGAAGATCAATCCAATCACCGCAGTTTAAAGGTGAGCAACCCAAGATTAGTGTCACCACTTCAATATCAAACAAAATGTGAAACGTAGTCAAAATTCCCCAAACTTTTCTGAGTTATGGTGTTGAATAGCGACCAGAAAAGTGATGTGACAGTGAACTTTTCGATATAAAAAAGGTCTTTACTTCATCTTTTTTATCCTATTAGACATCTGTGTGGATTCATATTTACTGTTTCTGTGACATTTGTGACTTGGCTGTCACAATGACCTTGATCTAAAACTGTCAAAATCTAATCAGTTCATCCTTGAGTCCAAGGGGGGCGTTCATGCCAAATTTGAAGTCATTCCCTCCAAGTATTCCTGACATATATCACCTTAACTAGAATCGGACCGATGTGAAGTCATAATAACCTTGATCTACAACTTCCAAAATAGAATTAGTTCATCATTGAGTCCAGGTGAATGTTTTTGCCAAATTCAAAGAAATTTCCTCCAAGTATTCCTGGCATATATCACCTTAACTAGAATCGGACCTATGTGAGGTCACAATGACCTCGATATACAACCTCCAAAATCCAATCAGTTCATACTTGAGTCCAAGTGGACATTCATGCCATATTTGAAGTTATTCCCTCCAAGTATTCCTGACATATATCACCTTTATTGGACCAATGTGAAGTCATAATAACCTTGATCTACAACTTCCAAAATCCGAATCAGTTCATCCTTGAGTCCAAGTGGACATATTTTGCCAAATTTGAAGAAAGGCCCTCAAGGTTTTATTGAGATATATCACGTTCACAAGAATGGAAGAGATGTGAGGCCACAATGACCTTGATCTAAAACGTCCTATATCCAATCAGTTCATCCTTGAGTCCAGGTGGATGTTTGTGCCAAATTTGAAGGCCATGTGTCAACAGCTGAAAAGAGCTGAAAAGAGAGACTGCGGTCATTTTTTTTATTCAGGCTCCAAAACCCAATCAGAATCTTTAAATGTTTTCATTTTTCATCCCCTTCAGGCTTCAAATTAATCAGAAAAAACCCTTCACATTGGAAACAAAAAGCTACAAGTTTCTGTGTGTGTGTGTGTGTGTGTGTGTGTGTAAGTGAGCGCACTACTCAGGAGCATCTTTTGTTTTTCTTTGATAAAAAGCTGATTCATCTTTGCAGAAGAAGTCCATTTAATGTTCAAGGGCCTCCTCCTTGAAGTCCAATCCAACGATTCTGGGAAATAACCCTGGCCCTGCAAATATGCCCTCATAATGATGATGTGTAGTGTGTGGGTTGGAGTTGAATGGGTAAAGGACAGGGATGTAAGAGTCTCTACGGACGATTCAAGAAAGCATCTTCAGATGGAAAGCAACAGCTGCTCTCAATCTGTTTCCAGGAGATAAACATCTCAGTGAACGAGTTACTGAGTATCTCCCCCAGAGCAAACCTACAGTTATTATTGACTTAGCACAACCTTTGCATATGCTGTAGATGTCAACATCCATAAAACTCAAATTGTGTTCTTTCTTTCACTTATAAATGCCAACAACATCAAGTCGGTACGCCTCTGTTATAGTATCTGTGCATTTAATCTAAAGCGCCTCGGAGAGTCACTGACAGGTGGGTGGACGTCAAGAAACAGAAACAAACATGATATAAAGCCATATCTCATGCTTTATTTCCTTTAAAAGACATCTGTTTAACACAAGGAGTGGAGAGTCGTCTCTGTATTAACTTAAGGGCTGTAGTCGCCCCAATGTGGCAATGTGTGCTCAAGAGACGATAACTGTATTTTTGTGGTCAATTCACAGCAGCCTTACGACGTAATAACCAATTAAGGAGGTTATGGTTTTGGTCGGTTGGTTTTTTTTGTCTGTCTGTCAGCAAGATTACAGAAAAACAACTGGCCTGATTTTTATTAAACTTTGTGGAAGTTTGTATTAATACATGGTTCCAATTAGGTAGCCTTAGGTCATTTAGTTTCATATGATGCCAGTATTTTTAAGCCTTAAAATGAACCCACTATAGCATACATTATTTAATACTCTGCCTAGCTCCTCACTGTTGCCATGTTAAGTTTCTCTTCCTCACATTATTTTTTTGGCAACTGCCTCTCTACTCGTTTAATTTTCCTGTTCTTTCTGTACCTTGGCACTATCAGTGTTTCCACTTAAGTCAAAGCAAATTTTGAATCGAATTAAAGAAAATGCGAATTAGGGATGTTTCCATCAACTGGTTTATAGCAAATAAACAAAGCTGCATTAACCTACTTTGGTCAGAAGGTGGCAGTGTAATGTATTGCTGTAGGTTAATCTGTCAGTAAACAGTAGAAGAAGAGAGAAAACAACAACAAAAAGCGGTTGCTAATCAGACAGTGTTTCCCAACAATGAGAGAAAATGGAGAGAAGTCTTCAGGAATTAGATTCAACTGGACAACTTATATTGTTCTTTAATGTCGGAGGAAACAGCTGATCAGTCATGCAAGTTAAAAATTTGCTACATTAGAACGTTTCCATCTCCTGTTGCGCATTAACTATTTTCCGAATAAGACAAAAACCACCTCTAGTGAGCGTAAACACTTTTATGCTCATTTTTCGAAACTTCAAATTCTGGCGTTTCCATCAAGCTTTTCTCATGCAAATCTTAAAAATGTTCGGAGAAATTTGTTGATGGAACCACGACGACTTCTATTGGAGGTAGTCAGTTTTGCTTTACGCCCTTTACCTTAGATGTTGACAAGTTGATCTATCAGCCCAACCCTACTCTATAGCTCATTTCATGACAACTGTACGGGGGATTGAATCATATTAAGCCTGAAAGTTATGCATTAAAAAAAGGAAAAATGACTGCTTTGAGTGACAGGTGGCCTGTTTCAGCAGCCAGGCTCTTTGCCCCTTTCTTGGATTAACTGGGTTATAACAGGAGTCAGGCACTGCCAAGATAACAACAGTTGGAGCCTCCCACATTGAGCTCGGCTTTTCACAATCCTGTGGATGACATCATGTCAACGTCCATACTTTACAGTCTATAGTCTCTTTATTTTCACCCACTATAAAGAAAGTAAAACGCTTAATTATTCCAGTTTTTGTACGTTTTATGAATAAATGTCGACTCTGTTGGACTTTTATTTTTCTACATATGACTGTTCTTGTTTTCCTGCTGGTATTTAAACTCTCCTCACTCATTTGCAGTCACAGCGGGTTTATTTTGTATCAGCGGTGATGAGGGGGTTAGCAGCACGTAGAAAGCTGACGTCAGTGCTACCCCCTCTATATTGTGCACCAAGATTTCTCTTCTTCTGCTTGGTAATCCAAGTGGGTGTGTATGCAGATGGTAGGAGCTTCACACAGTGGATCTATCCCACAAGAAGATAAAAGTGAACAGCAGCAACATTCAAGATGTAATGTTTCTTAGAATTACAGAAGAGAGTGTGCCGCTCTATCGTTCACAGATTTCTCCACAGGATTAAAGTCTGAGATCAGACCGGGCCATCCCAGGATACTGATCTTCCTTTTGTCAGTCATTTCCGGCTGGATTTTAGCTGTGCGTCCTGGCAGCTGCTAAGAAACGAGGATTTAATGACATGAGATTGGGCCGAGGATACAGTAGGAGATTTATGTTGGCCAACCTGGATCAATCCGCACAAGAGCCGTGACACACTGAATAAAAAAAAAAATAAAAACAAGGCCAAGCAGTCAGGCTTTTGGCTGAAGCTAGAGTTGTGAGGAATCCCTCGCGATGTGATCTTCTTGTGTATTTCCAAACAGCGTTGACCTATTTGTTGGGTTAAGTCACCCATCTAAATATAGTCGTTTGGGGGATAGAAAGAGACAGGCAGCTAGGAGTGAAGAGGCAGAATTATCAAAGCACGTTCTGGTTGGGCTCAGTTTGAATTAAATCCACTTTTTCGGGAAGGGGTGGAGAAGAAAGGAGACAAGGAGAAAGCAAGACAAAAGAATAAAGGAACATAATTAGCCGAGACAGATGAAGCCGAGGAAGCAAAGCAAACAGAAAACGGTGGCCATGCTTGATGTCACGTACTATTTGACTGCAGCACATTTCCCCCGACTTTTACCTGCACTCCCTCTCCCAATATCAGCAGGCTGCTAACTCTGAGGGGTTTCTCAAGTAGGGAGCATTACGTTTCCATTTCTGGGAGCTGGATTGGGCAGATGGAGGCTGTATTGTACCTGTTTACTGCACCGAACACTTTGGTTGGTTCATCAAAGTGTCCTCCGCATGCTGTCTCTTCTTGTTCACTCCTAGAAGCACGGAGGTATTGATTCTGCTGCTTTGTTAGCCTTTCTTCATAAAAAAACAACACCTCCTTCACTACACAGTTGTTGCACTTTTAGCAGCTCTGTGCATTGTTTCATCCCATGTGTGATGTTCACGTGTGGGCGGATGACTGCTATATGCATGTGTCTAAGTAAGCTTGTACATATTTTTCCTTTAAGACCTCTTGTACATGTGCGTGCAGCTTCAATCAGTGTTGTTCCTTCCCAGGCACAATGCTCGTCCACCTAATCCAGTCCCAGTGCTCTAATTGGCTAACTGCAGCCATTTTCTCTGCTCCGGGGAGCGTGGAGATTAGGGGGAGTGTGTGCTCTGAGCTGCCCGGCGCCTAAATGAGTCACGGTGTGGGTACAATGTCTCTCGGAGGGATAGATGGGAGCACGCCCACACGCACGGAAACCAGACCGGGGAAATGTTCTCCAGACTCGCCACAAGAACTGCTGCGCCAGGATCGACATGAAACATATGTGGGTTTTTTTTAATGTTTCATCCGTCTGATGTCACATGCTGAAACTCTCCCATCAACTCAACCCAGCAGATCTGTGTGTGTGTGTGTGTGTGTGTGTGAGTAGCTGAGGCCAGAGTTGCACCTGAGCTTACCTGACTCCTGCCGGGAGACGTCCTGCCCTCATGTAAGCATCAATAATGAATGTCGCCCGCAGCTAAACACCCTGTTACACTCTTCACAATACTCATGGCTCAGGCGTATGCTGTGATGTTCTGCTGTAGGCTCATGATGCACTATTAAAGATGTGGATTAAATCACACACTCCTCCTCCAAAAGAGCCTATTTTCAGCTTTAATTTGATCCATTACAGGCACACAATGCCTGATTTAACTATGTGTTTCATTAAGATACACAAATTCATACAATTAGTGACGCACCAGTGCAGATCCTGACCTTAATAAACCAATCGCTGTCTGGCCAGACGTCTCTGGTCCGCGTGAGATACTGTTTCATGGTCAACGTGGTTATTAAGTTAAACTAAAAATAGAAGTAATGTTGGTGTATGAACCTCTCCACAAGAGCTTAACAAATAACAAATAATCAGATGGCGCTGGGTGGGCGGATGTCTGGGCGGACGGGTGGGTTGACGTGAATATTCCCCCTTCCCTTCGCTTGTATTTTATTATTTTCTTTCCTCTTTTCTTTTGTAATTGTCATTCTGGAAGAAATGTGGAAATGTGAAGCAATTTGCTTTGTGAGTGTCAAGAATTGTCTGCACAAATGCTTCTATGCTCAATTGATTTTTTTAAAAAGTATGATATATAAACATATCCACATGTCAAAAATGACTAGACATGGGGTGCACCGATGGATCGGCACCAATTTCCTTAATTTTGCAGGATCGGCAATCGGCCGATTATTTTACGTCAAACCGATCTTATCTGGTCTGAAAATGCGTCTACATGTACATGTAGTTCTGCATGACTGTGTTGTATGTTGTACTATAACGAAACCAAAAACTCAGGACACTTTATTTATGGTTGCATTTCTTTTGTTAGTTTGTCCTGTAAATTGTTGCTTTTTATTTTAAGTTCAATATTTTATTAACTACCTCAGACATTGTGGTTTCCTTTAAGAAAAATACTGCCGTGTTATTGTTTTTCAATAAAATAAGATTCAAACATTGAAGGTGTATGCTGTGAGTTGTAAACAAATCGGTATTGGCCAAAATCGTAATCGACAGGTCAGGCTTTTTAAAAATCGGTGATCGGCCAGAAAATTGCAATTGGTGCACCCCTAGACTAGACCTGTGGTATATACTGTATTTTGTGCTTACTTTATCCCAAATGTTTCCAATAATGTTCAAACCCAGGAAATTTTTTAGTCAAGGACACACTCAGTCAACAGTGTCTTATTCCCTTTGCACATTTGTCTGCTAGAAGCTGCCATGAATTTAATCCAGGGGTCAGCAATCTTATTCACACTAGCAATAACTGTGAGAAGAGAGTTTTTTTGAAAATGTTGAAGTGCCTTCTCATCTGCAAGCCAAATGACCTCTCAGATATGGATGGCAGCATTCTTGTATAATCTTGTTTGTTTCCCCTTATTTTTCCTTTTTGACAGAGACTTGCATTGGTTCCTCTTCATTTATAAAGTCTTGATAGGCGACATGCCACCATACCTCAGCACTTTATTAAACTGGTCACATAGTAATTATCCAACACGATCTAGTGATTAATGCTTAATGCTCAGTGTTCCCCGGACAAATACTGAATTTGGAAAAAAACTGCTTTCAGTTTTTCTGCAGCATCTACCTGGAACATCTTACAACATTCACTCAAACTCAACATAATCATAACTATGGGCCAGTTTAAAACTATGATAACCAATAACTTTGCCTTTCACTGTAACTTTTTTTTTGTGATCAATATTTTATTGGTTTTTCCATTTAGTTTAAAACAAACAAACAAACAAGCAGGTGTGGCAAGCACCAATTGGCAATAACAGCAACAGCAACAAAGAAGACAAAATGGTAATGTAGCATAACAACCAAACAAAAATAAATAAATAACAATGGCAATACCACCAACCAAACATAACTGTTTTAATGTTTTTGCATGTTTTGTCTGTGCTGTTTCGTGTTTTCTCTGTACTCTCGACATTATTGTAAATGAGGGGTTGCCCTCAATGATTCCTCGAGAAAATAAATAAAGGATAAATGAAAAAAACGAAAATGACATTTGCTGCTATTGCCACATTTTGTAAATGAGGGAATGTCATTTAAAGCAAATGGGAACTGTGCATATAATTTGTAAGAAATTACAATAATTTGTTAAGTTTATTCCTAAAATTGCTGGAAGGTTTGTTGGGCCATTGGTTTCAACTCTGATATGATGTTTTCAGAACCTTTTAGTGCCCTCAAAAGTACCAGATGGACTAATTACCCGGTACTCTCTTGGTCAAACCGCAGCTTCAGGGTCAAAGCCCTCTTGACCCCCTGTGAAGCTTTGGCGACCCCTAGTGGAGGTTAGGACCCCCAGATTGGGAACCAGTGGCCTATATGGATGGAATGAATGGGCTAAATCAGGGGTGTCCAAACTTTTTGCAAAGAGGGCCAGATTTGCTAAAGTGAAGATGCCCGGGGGCCAATAGGTTTTTCTGACATTTCTTTAACCATAAAAGTTACATTAAACTGTTATAAAACGATTTTCATTGTCACAATTACCTTCAAATGGAAATGTCACCAAATATATGCCACTCATACAGAGGTGAAAAACTATAAAAACACAATTCTGCCTTTCATTCATATCTGCAGAACAAACTGGAGAGAATACCTTAAATATCCATGAGTTTGATAAATAACTTCCTCATGAATAAAACATGAATAACAGGAGCTATCAGTAATGCAAAGTGGTCTGTTAGCATTAAAGTTTAAAACAAGTGAATTTTTCCCTTGTCCCTTGTTTTTGAGTGAATGTAAATCTCCAACAGATCTGTTGTTGTGTTTAGCCGCTAAATACAACAACAGATCTGTTGGAGATTTAAATTTTTGTTGTAGTGTCATAATTAAACTTAATGTTAACATTATTGTTGATATGGCACACTGATTGACAAGATACAATGGCACTCAGTGTCAAAAAGGTTGCTGACCCCTGGTTAAACCTTTATTTTCTGAGCCACATTATTATGATAGACTTTTAAGATCTTGGTGGTTTTAAACTTTCCTTGAGGTGATTTTAGTAATCTGACATCTTAAGCTGAGCAAATGTTAGCAAAACAGCATTTAAAAAAACTCTGATTTTAAAGGTGAAACTGTTATATTTAGAGTTTTTTACAGGTTTTAATCAGCTGGCCAGTTGTTTTGGAGAGGAGGAGACCTCTTTGGGTAATTCGGCTCCTGATAAATACCTCCTGAACAATGAATACTGAAGGAACTGCAATGACGGAATTGTTTTCTGATTGAGAGACCTCTAGTGGCAGAACATGACATATTTCATGTTTAAGTCACTAAAAATGTCTTTCACCTTCCTAAATGTGAGGATTTGCTGCTTCCCTGTCGTTTTATATCACTGTCAACAGAATATTTCTCAAAAATGGATTTCATTGTTGAGATACTTAATCTTCTTAATCTACTGTGGTTTGGATTTTTACCTCATTTGTATGCAAATTCAACAATTTGTAAACCTGAAATAAGGGTTTTTTGCCCAAAAAGTCGCCACTGAATGTCATGACTGTCTGAGTGATTTAAATCTTTGGGTTCCCTGCTAAAATATGAGGTCCTGGATCAGTTAATTAGTGTATGAGTATCTCCATTTAGAGTTAAGCAGAAATAATAATGTGTGAGTAATAGTCTGGTGAAGAATGACCCCAATCAGTTCAACATAGTGAAATGGACGGATGCTAAATCGAGTGAGGAGAAGGAGCTCTAGTGTTGGATCAGTCCTCTGTATCGACTGCTGTTCTAAGTTTAGTTTTAAGAAGTGTAAGGTCAATGCAGCTCTTTGTAGCGATGCCAACATTTTTGGAGTAAAAAAGCTGCAGGATTTGATCAAGTTGGGACATTCAGACTGCAGGCGAATCTGATTCAAATCAGATTCCTACTCAATTCGGATATGGCTCTGTTCAGACTGTGGCAAGCATCAATTGGGCGATAATAGCAACAGCAACAAAGAAGATAAAATGGTAATGTAGCATAATAAGCAAAAAATAAATAAATAAATAAATAACAATGGCAATACCACCAACCAAACATATCAACAATATTGAGTGTTGAAAAATAAGAAAAAGGGGGGAAAAAAGAAAAGAAAAACAGTTTTTAATGTTTTTGCATGTGTTTTGTCTCTGTACTCTGTTTTGTGTTTTCTTTTGTTTTATCATTGTAAATGAGGGGTTGCCCTCAATGATTCCTCGAGAAATTAAATAATGGATAAATGAAAAAAATGAAAATGACATTTGCTGCTATTGCCACATTTTGTAAATGAGGGAATGTCATTTAAAGCAAATGGGTCCACACTGTTTTTAGAAAGTGTCCAAATCGGATATGGCTGTGTTCACACTGGGCCACATTATTGACTGTTCTGACTGGTTGCTGTAGTAACGGCGTCAGATCATCTGACGTCATATAATTGCGAAAGCAACAACAACAACAACAACAAACATGATGGAGCCATCTCCCCACAGAGTAATGAGGTGTTTCGTCCTCTGTCCATGGACTGCTATTTTCGACATCTTCCATTGACTGATCCATTGTTGACATCTAGTTCCACAACTCCATGCGGTTAGTGGGACAAAAACAACTAAATAAGGGCTACATTAAACATTTATTCATCTATTTAAATAGAAAAATCAGTTTAAAAATAAAGGCTATATCACGAGAATAAGGACATGTGTAACATCCCTCCTGCAGTATACACAGGTAACCTCACCTAGCGGTAACCTCACCAAGTGGTAACCTCACCTAGCGGTAACCTCACCTAGTGGTAACCTCACCTAGTGGTAACCTCACCTAGCGGTAACCTCACCTAGCGGTAACCTCACCTAGCGGTAACCTCACCTAGTGGTAACCTCACCTAGCGGTAACCTCACCAAGTGGTAACCTCACCTAGCGGTAACCTCACCTAGCGGTAACCTCACCAAGCGGTAACCTCACCTAGCGGTAACCTCACCTAGCGGTAACCTCACCTAGCAGTAACCTCACCTAGCGGTAACCTCACCTAGCGGTAACCTCACCAAGCGGTAACCTCACCAAGCGGTAACCTCACCTAACAACAGAAAAACAGAGCTAATGAAAAAATGGCGAAGCGTCGAGGAGACGAGAATGTTGAATATCTCAAAAAGAAAAAGAGAGGGTACCATCCTATGAAAGTTACACTGAGTTCGGCTTCATAGAAGCAATGGACAATGGGGGGATCAACAAAGTTTACAATGGTAAATATGTGGGTCCCTCAAGGAAAAGGTTGGGAACCACTGGCGTAGAGTGACGTCACGGACAGTCAAAACCGATCTGAGTGTTTGGAGCGGAGACTTATCTGTCCAAATGCGACCTGAAACTACCTCCCAAAGGTGGTTTCAATCCAGTCTTCATGTGATTTGTGACTGTTCAGACTTCAAAAGAGCCGTCCAGTTCCAATCTGGATGGGCTAAAAATCTGATGTTGGCTGGCAGTCTGAACGAGGCCAAAAAACACACAAAAATGCTGATACACTCAGATTAAGTCCCATTCCATTCATTTTCTGTCTCTTTTTGGGATTTTTTCTCCGTCATGAATATTGGAGTAGGCAGTGCAAGCAGCTTTGGATGTTGGTTGACAGACACATGACTGTTGGCAGAGCTTCTGTGGCTTGGCAGGAGAACAGGCCGGCATATCACCGGCCTGTATCACGGCATGATGCTCTCACTGGCACGAACACACGGCAGAAATTGACCAACATGTCTGCACAACCCACACAAACACACACAGACAGGTAAGACACCACTAGAGGTCTCTCTGTAGGAGCGAGGAGTCACACTGGCGAGAGCTCATTTCTCTCAAGCAGACCCCGGGGAGAAGAGAGAGGAGAGAAGATGTGAGGACAGGGCCACTCTCTGCTGTCCTTATTTCTCTGTCAGAGAGCTCGGCTTTCCGAACGTGAGCTGAGCATCTAATACCCACCAGACCAAGACTACTTTTAAGGTTTCTGAGTCAAGTCAGTGGAAAACAGCCAGAAGGCGCTTACTGATCATTTAAGCTTTCCTGTTCAAAAGGAGAGAAAAAACCCCAAGTCGCTCTGCTCCAAAACCATTAAAAATATTAATTTCATTCACAAAGTGTCTTCCCCTCAATTAGGGGGAGCATGTATTGTTGAGCAGTGAGGAAAGTATGAGTGAATCAGCTCCAGTTTGAGAAGGAAAGGATCTATTTACATGTGTAAGTATCTACCAGGAGAGGTTCGAGCTATAATCCCATTAATCAGTATAATTGGCTCATAATTGGCTCTCATCAAGTCCCTACAGATGCCATCACTCAAGCCTCAGCGTTACTGCCAGGCGTCTTAAACACCGGCTCACTGTCCCTGCAGAGATGAAACAGGTTTACAGTACAGAAACAGACCGGCGTGCACGTACATGCAAATATGCTTAAAGTCACACTGTTATCCAGTAAACAGGCCATAAGTTAATAACCTGCTGAGACGAACGCTGCAAAGCACAAACATCAGCCCACGTATCCAAAAATAAGACTGTGCTGACAGGATTCAATCACTTTCTTACTGTGTGTGTGTGTGTTCTTGTACATCCGACATAGTGAGGACCGGAACACGTAACCAACAGAGTGAGGACATTCCTGGGAAGTGAGGACATTTCAGACAATCCTCACTTCTTTAAAGGCTTGTTTGAGAGTTAAGACACATCGGCCGACGTATCCAAAGTAAGACTGCGCTTACGTGTGTGTGCATGTAGGTGTGTGTGTGTGTGTGTGTTCTTGTACTTCCTACATAGTGAGGACCGGCACACATTTTTAACCAACAGAGTGAGGACATTTTGGCCGGTCCTCACTTCTTTATAGGCTTGTTTGAGAGTTCAGACTTTGTTTTAGGGTTCAGGTTACAATTAGGTTTATGTTAGGGTTAGGGTTGGGAAATTAGATGTGATGGTTAAGGTTAGGTTAAGGGTTAGGGTAAGGGGCTAGGGAATTCACTATTCCAATGAGGGTCCTCACAAAAATAGAAGTACAGGGATGTGTTTGTGTGTGTGTGTGTGTGTGTGTGTGTGTGTTCTTGTACTTCCCACATAGTGAGGACCAGACCACGTTTTTAACCAACAGAGTGAGGACATTTTTGCAAAGTGAGGACATTTCGGCCGGTTCTCACTTCTTTAAAGGCTTTTTGGAGATTTCAGACTTTGTTTTAAGGGTTAAAGGTTACATGATAATGATAATTAACTGTAAACTGTATTGTGTGGTTACAAAACTAACTAAAAAAATTATATTGAAAATGTCCTTAATTTTCTTCTTTGTCAACTTTTTTCACACATAATGAAGATGGATAAGGCAAAGGAAATAAAGGCAAAATTTACTGTGACCTCTTTTAATCTCCCATCCAACAAATACCCCATTACAAAAAACTAAAACTAACACTAAAACTGATAAAAACTAAACTAAAACTAAAGCATTTCAAAAAAAAATATTCCTAAACTCAAACTAACAAACTCACTCTAAAAACGAATGAAAACTAACTCAATTTGAAAACAATTACAACAAATTAAAACTAAAACTAATGAAAAATCCAAAACTATTATAACCTTGCTAGGGAATTCACTGTTCCAATGAGGGTCCTCACAAAGATAGAAGTACAAGAATGTGTGTGTGTGTGTGTGTGGGTGTGTGTGTGTGTGTGTGTGAGCAGGTGGACCCGTGTGACAGAAGACTGTAATGAAAGCAGACATGTACACCTCTCTCAGGTGACGGATGTGTGTTGCCGTGGGGAATTGGCCTTTCTGTTTCTGAGCACTAACATGGCAGAGAGAGCCGACATGTTGGCCACTTAACAACACCAGTACCTGGCTTCTATATCAGTCTTCTGAATCCAGTATCCAACGAAACTATCAGAACTGAACTCTTGTGAACACCTCATAATGTACAGTTTGGTTCGGCTTTTAACATTTGTAATTAACTCCAGTTTTAAATAGCTGAAACTCAAAAGATTCTTATTAGTTTACAAGTTATATAGTTCCAAGCTGAAAATGAACAGCATGCAATAACAAAAGGTTGAGTAAATAAGTATCTGATGTGCTGAAACAACATGTGTGGGAGTTTTCTCACATTTGCAGATGTTATTTTGGAAGATACTTGCTCAAAATGCTGAAGATTCTTATTTAGGGCTATTGAGTTCAAAGATTGAAGCAAAACTAATCAATGTTGTTATCTAAATCTCTGCAATTCGCCTCAGCTTTACAGCATGTTTTAGCATCTTTCAGCTCATTGTTTTGGTTTTTACGGCCCAAAACCAATTTGGCATTAGCTCAATTTCTAGCAGCAGAAGGCAGATGTTTAACAGCAGAGGAAACCCCCTTAATTATCATTTTTCATCTTGAAATTTGATGATTTATCCTAGAATGACCCCAACAAGAGAAAAAGTAAAATATTGCCTTTATTTCAATTTTCTATGAAAGCTCTTCACCAACAGGGTCAAATCTTGTCTTAGGGGTAGTTTTTGAACACAAAAAAACCCCCAATAAAAAATAAAAACGAGTGGATTCCACTGATTGAATCCATAATAATTTTTCTGCGCTGTGAGAAGTCAAACTTCGATCTTTACTAGCAGTTTGTGATGAGTGACAGTAGGTTTGTTCATGCAAACTAGATTTGGGTTTCAAGATTCAATCAAGCAATTTATTTAAGGGGTTTAGTGAGGGTGGGTCATTTATGACCCTTAGGACAAGTGGTGTACACAGAAAGTTAAGACAATACAAGGGTTAAGCAAAAAAAAGATGTGATAAACCAACAAACAAACAAACAAACAAACAAGCAGCAAACAGCAAGCTGGTGGAGACCAAAATTCAGCTGTAAGAGGCCATAAAGACATGACTGTGGGTTAATGGCAATGTTGCACCATGTTTCCAACCTGAGCAGAAATACGTACCAGTTTCTATTAACATGAAGGGTTTTTTTTACACATTGATCTTCCCTGATTTAAAAAAAAAAAGTGCAAGGAGAGGTTACATGTGTTAAGTGACTTGTTAGCCCCAGAGATTGGCGTATCTGGGTATTTCTACAACCTGGAGGCAGTTCCAAACCAGAACCCCACACTTTAAAGTGCAATGTGTAAAATGTGGCCAGCATTTGTGTTTAACATAATCAAAAAATGAAATGAAAATATTTAGTGGAATTAGCATGCTAATGATGTTAAATTTACATTATATGGACCCAGTAGATGGGTTTTACCATATTCTTACCACTTGGTCTTTATTTTATGAGAAGAGACAAGATTGGTATGTTTGCTTTACATGTTTGTGGACATAACAAAGTATATTATACTGTATGTTTTATGTGGTAATTATGTTTGATGTTTGTTTGTTTCTAGTTTAGCTTTAATGTTATTTAATGTGTTAAAGTTCTCATTTATTATTGTTGTTTTATTTATTTATTTAGGTTGGTTTTGTGATTTTGTTGTTGTTCTTTTTCTTTTCTTTCCTTTTTTTTTTTTTTTTTTTTACTGTGTTTGTCCATTGGTGATTTATGTTGTGTTTTGTTTAAATTCATAATAATAATAAAAAAGAATAAATAAATAAATAAAAAAGTATATTACATGAGTTTGTGTAAACAATCTGGGTGTGAGGAGGTGAAATTCTGCCCCTTATTTGTTTTAAAACATTTGGTCAGGTCTTGCACATTGTATCTTTACTTCAGCTCCTTCCTGCTCTGGACAACTCTTCACTCTTCATCCTCTACAATAAAAACTGTGAGCTTGTCTGTCTTTGATGCACAATGTGTGTATTGCTTTGGGGTGAGAGTACAGAATGTTTGTCTGGGGAGGTGAGCTGCTCATGTCAAACAAAAGGAAACATGCGCCCGCTCTTTGTTGATCAGTATAACAATCTAACCTTGAGCAACCGGAGCATCTTCCGGTGCACTGGAGCGCGTTGTAAAACAAAGCAAACAACAAGCGAGGAGAGAGGAGAGGAGAGAGGAGAGAGGAGGAGGAGGAAGTAAAGGAGAGCTGAGCACAATAAAACTGTCATGCATTTCTTCTTCAGTAAACTGATAGGTAGAGGTGGAAAACTAGAAGAGAGCTGGAGAATGTGCAGTTTATCAAAAAACAACCGGGAGAAAAAAAAAATGACACTGCAGAATTTCTCTTGGAGGAATCAAACAAGTGCTAGCATGCAGTTTGTGGAATTGGGTGATAACATGAAAATTCAATAACTGCCTGTTTTCCCTTTTTAATATTGTACAGTGGAGGGATTCTGGGGCACAGCAGGATTATAGAGAAACACCGCGGAGCCGAAAAAACACAAGATAAACAAAAACACCACTGAGAGATAATTTGCAGAACACAATGACAGAAGCTGATCCTTTAACTTGCGCTGCTGATTTGGTGTTCGGTGTTCGATTCATCGCTGGCAAAGGCGTAATGTAAGAGAAGAAATAATTATTTGAGGTCTTGAACATCATATTAGAGTCCAGGCACATGGAGCATCACATCTGGAACATCTGCTCGTACACCTGGGAAATCTATTTCTAATCAAAATGTGTTTGGTTTGTTAAAAGAAAATCTTCTGTGAGGATGCTCTTGCCACATTTTACTCGCTGTGGCCTCGTTTTTCACTGCAAAATAAAAACCCTGCACCTCTATGGAAACAGCACAAACACGGCTGGAGCTCAAAATGTTTTTTTGTTCAGTACAACACAGTCATGTTGCCATAAATCATAAAAGAAAAGAAAAAAACAAGTTTAAATTCATTCATTCATTATCATTAAAGGACATTGGGTGAGAGGCGGGGTACACCCTGGACAGGTCGCCAGACAGACAACTGTTCACACTCTCATTCACTCCTACGGGCAATTTAAAGTCACCAGTTAAACCTAAACTGCATGTTTTAGGAATGTGATTGGAAGCCAGAGGACCCGGAGAGAACCCATACTTGACATGGAGCCACAAGCCGGATTTGAGCCTGTGACCCTCTTACAGTTTTACAAAAACTTAAAATAATAGGAGATCTATACATAGAACGCTACACGGTGGTTTAGTGGTCGTCGGTTCGACTCCGGCCTGCAGCTCTTCTATGTGGAGTTTGCATGTTCTCCCCGTGTCAGCTTGGGTTCTCACCAGGTACTCCCGCTTCCTCTCACAGTCCAAAAACATGCAGCTTAGGTTTAATTAGTGACTCTAAATTGTCTTTAAGAGTGAATGAGATAGTGATTGTCTGTCTATGTGTCAGCCCTGTGATAGTCCGGCACCCCGTCCAGGGTGTACCCCGCCTCCCGCCCAATGTCAGCCTCCGCAAGTGCGGATAAGCTGTTTAAAACCATTTGTTTAAGTATTTTTCAGCTCATTGTTTTGGTTTTATGGCCCAAAACTTTACTGTTTCAGCATAAGCTCAGTTTCCAGCATCAGCAGGCAGATGTTTTAAGCCAAAAAAGCTCTAAAAAACAAACAAACAGCAAACTGAGACAGTTGGTGTCTAACTGGAAAAGGAGCATTTAGCAGATAAAGAGCCAGATATTTCCATTAGAAGCTGGTGGAGACCAAAACAAAGCTGAAAGAAGAGTGGATGTTGAACTCCCAGAGAGAACTGAGACCATTTTTACATCTGTTACCAATACTCCTCTCATGTCTGTGTAAAAAGCCTGCAGTTTCACTGAAATTCTGTCATGTGACTTTTGGTTTCAGTTGATTGTGATTGTTTAATTCATACTCTGTTTAAGAATACAGTATCTAAATCACTTAAAAATCCTTCACGGTAGGCCTGGGCGATCATATGATCGATCCATTCAAGAGCGTGGGACATATGTAAACTTACTTAGTTTTCAGTACAGATGCTTTAAAACTGGCAGTTTAAAAACAATATTAAAAATTGTGATAATAATCGAGTTCGATCTTATTTTTTTTTGCTATATCGCCCAGCCCTACATCACGCTTGGTCAACCTGCTGTACGTGAAATAACACATCAACCTGTGGAGCTGCTACTGTATGTTCTTATCTTGTTTAAAGATAAGATGAAACTATAATCACCCCTGTGGGCCGAGTCCAACAAAAGCAGGATTTACTAGATAATTAAACAAATAGAACGGACTGAGATAAAATAAGAAAGTGATAAAACAGATTGAAAATGCTTATAATCTGTGTCTGTATCTCAGAGGGTTGCTTGACTAAGACCTTGCTGCATTGCAGTGTGTAGTTATACTTATACTCTCACATATAGCGTGAGACCTGCTAGATTTAATTTTCCAAAGCCTGTGAGTTTCCTATGAAAACTACCTGAATCATTGGAGACCTGAGCCTCTACATCAAATAGGCTCCAATGTCCAATTCATTCTATATTATTGCCGTTTTAGATAAGTGCATACACTTTCTGCCATAATATCATTATCTTCCAAATTGAATACTTGTAGTGTCAAGCTTAGCTACGCGGATCGCAGCAAATAATGATACAGACAATCTGACATTATGATAGCTTTCCCTCATTCAGCAGGTCACAGTTTGAGATAGCGTTGCAGCGTCTGCACATTCAATTCCCCGTCCCACTGATGTGGCAAAGATGGAATATTTCATTAGGGGCTTGGATAAACAGAATCAGAGCTCTGATATGTCTGTGTGAGCACGCTGTCTAAGCAGACTAAGCACTTGTCTTGCTATTACCTAAAGCCACAGAGAGCAGCAGCGACACAGATTGGATCTCTGATTGCAGAGACCTCACAGACTAAATTGTTGCTTGAATATAACAGAGACACGACGGGGAAAATCAGCCTCGGCTGTAGGACGTTTTCAGCTTTCTAGAGACCCTCCGGGCATCATCGGCGGTCAGAACGGGTGACTGCACACCTTACTGCCGGCTGCAGTGTCCTCGCTCATTTGACCGGACTTGATGGAAAAACACGGGGAAGGAGAAATGTGAGAAATCAGATATGATACTCCTAAAGCTCAAACACTCAAACTTGAACTGGGAGAAATAAGCAGTGTATTTGCTTTTGCTTGTGATGTCTTTAACCCTGTCTTTCCTGGGAGAAATAAGCAGTTAGGGTTGTCAAAAATATCGATCAAAAGTATTGATGAAAAGTGTTATTTTCTCTCTTGAAGTCCCAGAATGATGCAGAGAAAAGTTCAAGCTTGCCTAATATTGTGCACAGCATACAACCTCAAAATATTGTTCTAATTGTTATTGTTTATTGTATTTTTTTTTTTTGCACTACCTCAGACCTGAAGCTTGTTATCATAGTTGCAGTTTCTTTTTACATAACTGTTTTTTATTATGAATATTTAACCTGTGGTTCTGTTCATTTTTACATGTTGCATTTTTCTTGTTAATAAAAACATTTCTGTTAAATTTTGGGGTCTTTGTTTTTATCCTTGTGGTATCGAAAATGGTATCGAGTATCGAATATTTTCCTGAGTATCGGTATCGAGTTGAAAATCTTAGTATCGTGACAACCCTATAAGCAGTGTATTTGCTTTTGCTTGTGATGTCGTTTTATTATTATTATTACTTTATTGCAGGTTATGAAATTATAAATATTAGCAGCTTCATCACATATTCAATTCATCCTGCCACATTTATGCATTTTTTACAAGGGGCAGTGCCAAAAGAATAAATAAATAAGTAAATAAGATATTCGGTAACACTTTACAATAACCAACTAAGTAATGTTTATAGATGGTTTATAAACCAATTATTAACCATTTACAAAGTGCTATACATATTTAATCTGTAAATGTATTCAACCAATTTCTTAAAGGTATATGAATAAATCATTAACATACTTAATATGGTGTTGAAAATGTTAAAATGAGTGCAACTAAAACTATTAATTATAATTTAATTGTGTGTTAATGGTAAAGTAACTATAAACTTACATTAATATACCATCTATTTGCCATTTATAAATTATTTGGTTAGTTAAACATTAATAAATGATGTATTTGCCATTCTAAATGGTTTATATATACGGTTTATAAATGATGATTAAACATTAATAAACTATCTGTTTACCATTTATAAATGATGGTTATTGTAAAGTGTTACCAGATATTCATGTTTAATTGTTTGCTTATTCAATTAATTGTTGCATTGAGAAAAAGAAAGAAGAAAAAAGGAAACTGCCGGCTGCAGTGTCCTCGCTTATTTGACCGGACTTGATGGAAAAACACGGGGAAGGAGAAATGTGAGAAATCAGATATGATACTCCTAAACCTCCAACACTAAAACTTGAACTGGGAGAAATAAGCAGTGTATTTGCTTTTGCTTGTGATGTCTTTAACCCTGTCTTTCTTCTCTTTCTCAGTCTCTCTTCCTTGACTTTAGAATCCAAGAGGAGCCAATTACTCATACAGCCTCAGTAATTAACATGAGGGATGGTGAAGCCTAATGCTGCTAAGACTGGAGAGTTGTGACAGTGAAACTGTCTCTAATGAGACAGACCCCGGGGATTCTCTCCTCTCGTCTCTGGCCTCGTTGACTGTCTCTACGACGGACGCCGCTAATCGCTACAACTGAATATGTGTCGCTCTCTAACTCGTAGTACAACAGCGGGGAGGCAGGTGGGAAGCAGAGACAGAAATATGCAGTTTTATGATGAGAACTTCCATGGGAGAGGAGAGGTTAACAAAAGAAACAAACACAGACAAATCAATCCCTTCTTATCCCCATCTTGGCACTCAACTGTGGTTGTAAACCAACATGGTCTCACAGGAATCCGTGAAATAGCCACGGATTTGCTTAACTCAAAATCCGTGGAATAGCCACGGAATCACTCAAATTTCCGTGAAACTGACACGGATTTCGCTACAATGCAAGTTAATGACAGTCATATCCCGTGGCTATTCCAACATACAAAGTGATTATGTACATTCACTGAGTGAATATTTAGAAAATGAAACATATTTCTCGCTAGAAATGTGATCAAATCAATTTTTATGCAGAAACGAAGTCAAAATATTGATTTTTTTCGCTAAAAGTGAGAGAACTGTCCGCCATGTTTTTTGTTCTGACCGCCAGGACCTTAAAAGTCACGTGACTTGGAAGAAACCAATAGGAAAAAATATCCATGGAATAGCCACGGGATATGACTGTCATTAACTTGCATTGTCGCGAAATCCGTGTCAGTTTCACGGAAATTTGAGTGATTCCGTGGCTATTCCACAGATTTTGAGTTAAGCAAATCCGTGGCTATTTCAGGGATTCCTGTGAGACCAGGTTCTTGTAAACACTTTATGTTGTGAATTCAAAATTGGTTACGTTTGGACAGGCTTGGGAAAAGATCATGGCTTGGGTTACAATAAGTACGTAATAAGTAAGTTTGTTGTGTAAATTAAGTTACGCATGTAAGTTAAACCTCTGAAATTTAGGAGATTTTGGTTCAAATTTGTCAACTTCCTATCTGGAAACTATACTCATTTTCAAAAGTATCGATCCAACAACTTATTTAGCAGCTAAACCATACAACCTCAAAATATTGTTCTAATTGTTATTGTTTATTGTATTTATTTATTTTTTGCACTACCTCAGACCTGAAGCTTGTCATCATAGTTGCAGTTTCTTTTTGCACAACTGTTATTAGAAATATTTAACCTGTGGTTCTGTTAATTTTAACATGTTGCATTTTTCTTGTTAATAAAAATATTTCTGTTAAATTTTGGGGTCTTTGTTTTTATCCTTCTGGTATCGAAAATGGTATCAAGTATCGAATATTTTCCTGAGTATCGGTATCGAGTTGAACATTTTAGTATCGTGACAACCCTACTCCTGAAGAGGTTAGTGTAGCGCAATAGCATCACATAAATCAATACTGGAGAGTATTTCCTCACTAAAAGAACAGAACAGAAGGGTTTTGCTCTTGTGTGATGATTTGGTTCATCAAATTGTACGCCAGGTATATCTTGAAAGTATCTGCCCTTTTCCAAACTGTTTCCTCTGACGGCCTCTCAGATGGTTCAACAAACCCTCTGGCAGCGTCAGGTTACGATCCTGTCTCACAGATTGATGAATAACGGATCTGATAACCGAGTTATCCTCCCCCCGATTATGACCTTGATACAACATGATTAAGATGTTTACATGACAGTTGCTGTAATCAGAGTACTGCCTTCCTCTGCTCATAATCAAATTATTTTGAGTACATTTTTAATACAGGATAATAGTTTTCCTGGGTGTGTGTTTGTGTGTGTGTGTGTGTGTGTGTGTGTGTGTGTGCAGCTCCACTGCAGAGGGACAGATCTGGTCCAGAGTTGGCCAAAGGAACGCCCTTTTGGCCACAAAGGCTCTGTTCATGAATATTAAGGCGGTGGGTTCTGCGTGTCCCCAAGCTGCTCTGTGGACCGAATCAAACACACCTCTCTGTCCTCAGTCTACAGGCAGTGCCTGAACCATCAGTCACACTGGGATGGAAGGAGGGTGACAGGTCACCTTAAATGTCACACACGATCAATTATTAGTCTTAGTATAAGCTTTTAAACCTCGGGCACATTTATATTTGTAAAACTTACTCAGAATCTTAAAAAAAAAGCTAAATGTTTTATATGTGTCTGTGTGTGAACCCATCATTTCACTGCTAAACCCCTCCCTTCAATGGCGATTTCCCAATCATAGCTTAGCAACCGTAACCAGGCCTGTCACAGTACGGAGTAGTGTTCATGGGGCTGTGGTAAGAGCAACAATCTGCATTTTAAGACCTTGGCAGGTGTTTTTTTTTTCCTTTTAATTTCCAAAACCAAAGGCACCAGAGCAGAAGCATAAGGAAAGGATTAAAGTGCATGTTTGTAAGTATGAAAGCTGAGCAGCATGTTAGAACAGTGTGAACATTTTTCCGTACTTATACTACTGGGACTAACTAACTCGGCACTTCAAGAGCAACGCTGTTTCTTTATTCATAATTACATGTCTTCTGCATAGATCGTTAGCTGGTGAGCATGCAGCATTAGTTCCAGTCTGTTAGCACAGTACAAAAATGTAAGAAGCAGGCAGCAACATCCAGGTCTGAAGAGTAAAGCCAATGCAGGGAAGCCTTATAACTGCATTCTTTGTAATGACCAGCAGGGGGCGACTCAACTGGTTGCAAAAAGAAGGCTGACTGTACCGAGGTCTATGAGAAAATGACCCTTCTTCTTAGCTGATATATAACCTCAGTAAAAAATGTTCGAACTACTTTATGGTCCCAATCACAAGTTTAAAGTTTTCTTTAATACAGCATGAAATTATTGTCTCATTTAGAGAAAATAGATGATAAAGCAGGGTATGATTCAGTGCAGGTCTGGACTTGTTGGACTACAACAACACTTTGTTTTTGGGTGTTGTCCTCATTTTCACCTTAAAACTTTAGGTCTGTTTTTCATGAGTCAAATTAGCATCATAATTAATATCATAGTTAATGCAAAAGTTTTCTGGTTACTTAGCATATGCTAACAGTACCTGGTCCCACCAGGCTACCAGCCCGTGGAACCTTAACCCCAACAACCCTCTTGACTCGCCCTAACATGGTTATTTCTGGCTCCAACATGGCAACAATGCAAAGCTCAAGGCTTCAAAACGGCAGTCTACAAACCAATGGGTTAAAAAGTCAATTGAACATATTCATCACATGCATATTTCAGACCATTTACAGTTTTAAAATGTGTCCAATGGAAGCATTAAGCTGGAAACAGTGTTTTCAACTAGTGTCATATATGGAGTTAATGTTAGCTGAATAAACTAGTTAGTAGAGGGGGGAACCATGATACGATTTTATCCCGATACTTGAATCACGATACAATATTATTGCGATTTTAAGCATTTTGCAATATGGTGAGTATTGCGATACAATATATTGTGTCCAAAAACTTAAATTCAATCAAGAATTGTTTTGTCAAATAAGAGAAAATTCTCAGTCTATTCATCTCACTTCAGTCTGTTTATTTCTCCACAATGAGAGTCAAACCCACAGACTGACCAACAAAGTATTCAGTCAAACTGAACTGCAGCATTTTATCAAACTTTCAAAAACTTTAAGCTTCACTGCTATGATTTTTTTTGAATTAAACATAAAAAAATGCCAAACTTTGCACAGTTATTTCGACAACTTCCCGACACGATATGCACATGGTGCCTATAGATTCCTTAGATCTTCTAGTTTCATATGTTTCATATACCAGTATCTTTCTATATATCTATATTCCTAAAAGTGATCGATACTTGGCGGCCATGAATCCATATAATATTGCCACACAAAATACCCCGATACTATGCTATATCGATTTTTTCCCCCACGTCTACTAGTTAGCTACCACCTGTAAAAAACTTTACAAAGAATACAGAGTAAAGTGCATAAAGTGCCATGCTGAAATGGAAAGCTTTATAGCCATAACAACAGCAGCTAACAGGGAGGGGGCTTAGCTGTCAATTCTACTTAACTGAAATCAACTTGTTCACCACTCAGCTGGACCAACACCCCTGCAAGCACACAGAGATAAATCAAAAACACACGCTGCTTAGTGGCCACTGCACAACTTTTCTCCATCATTCATTGTCAGACTCAGACTTAGTGTGTTTCCTGTTCGATGCAGAAACCATATCTCACCTCCACTTTTGGAAAACTCAAGTCAGACGATTATTTTCCTGAGCCGGCGGCGCCAAAACACACATTCAGTTGGGTTCTCGACTCATCGGTCACAATGTTCCTGATAAACACCCTAAATTCTAATCTCTGCTGTGTCATTGTTTAAAAAAAGAAAGAGGAGGAAAACTCTTTTGTGAAGTTGCGGCTGAGTTTAAAACGATGGCCGGAGGTTTGCAGTTCCATTTACCTCTCCAGAGATAAGGCCGGCACGTCCTCAGCTCGCTGGTGAACTACGGGTTTGTGCAGCGCGCCTCTCCGTGCTGTCCCGCCTAAAATGGATACGCAGCATTTAAGAGAGAAAGATAGCGCTACAGGTACAGTTGGGGGAGGAAAAACACACTTTAGCATTTTTAGTGTCGGGTTCTTACGACACTATAGAAGCTCTTAATGAAAGGGATTTCTCCACCTGCTAGTTCAATGTGGTGTTTTCTGACAGGGGGGTGAAAAGGATGGCGGCAATAACACACCGCTGCAGAAAGAGAGGGACGGTAAAGTGTCCCAGATATGCACTGTCTCTGCACAGTCCCAAGGCACATTTGTTGTGATGACGTATGAGTCGACAGTGTGAAGAACTGCAGCGAAGGTGTGAGGACCAAGAGTTTTTGGTTGAATCTTCGCAGCAAAAACTACTAAATAACACCTTTTATCAACCGCACACTGCTCAATATGTGATTTGTAAGACATGCTGCACACCAACTGACTCTGTCCCAAAGAAATCCTCTGATTAACTGAGCTGTATTTTTGCTGATTTTCTGCCCAGGGCTCTGCGGTGACAGCAGCGTGTGAATAAGACATACTTAGACTTCTCCTCGTGGACACAATTAAGCGAGTCCAGGTCCATTTTTTTATTCTCTCAGCCACTAGTTTTGATTATCTCCAGTTTCCGACTTGAAGGAGCTGTCATTTTCCATCACGACCCCCTCGCAGATGTGAAGCGTTCCTGGAAAATACGGCGGGGTTGTCATGGGAGCGAGGAGGTGCAGTGGAACTGAGCTCCATTAAGATCCCGCCGCTGAGCCGTCAACCCTCTTATTCAAAACCATGAATAAGTTATAGAGGTAATGATTTGACAAGTGTGGAGAGTGGCTCCTTGTGGGTTCAGGTGTTGCTAAATGTGTTGCAACAAAAAAGTTTGTCCGGGAAAATATTACACTCTCTCTCTTTCATTCTCAAATCATTATATGCTGAAGATGCTCCACAGACGGGTTTGTGGTGAGGTGACCACAGGCGGGACACCTGATGGATGTGTCTATTCGGCTCCATTACCGCTCTGACGAGGGTAGAGGACAGCCGGGGTTTGGTCTTTGTGTGATGAAGGCCAATTAGGGAGCAAATTTCACACCTCGCCCCCTCGCCACGTCAGTAGGCTGCATCTGCCGCCGAGCTCGGAGCGCCGTGTCATGCTCTCCACCCGACACATCCACATCTGTGTCCCGGCTTGTCAGTCAACCCCTCCGCCCTCCCCCCCTCACCTACAGCCCACACACACACAAAGACACACACAAAGACGAAAACGAAGGACATTTTCACTATAATTGTAGTTAGTTTTGTAACCAAACAATAGAGTTTCAGGTTATTATCATTATTATGTAACCTTAACCCTAAAACAAAGTCTGAAATCTCAAAAAAGCCTTTAAATGTCCTCACTCTGTTGGTTAAAAACGTGATCTGGTCCTCACTATGTAGGAAGTACAAGAACACACACACACACACACACGCACACACACACAAACGAACACACACACACTCGTGTACTTCTATCTTTGTGAGGGCCCTCGTTGGAATAGTGAATTCCCTTGCAAGGTTATAATGGTTTTGGATTTAATACGTTTTTAGAGTGAGTTTGCTTGTTTTAGTTTAGTATTTATTTTTTGAAAATGCTTTAGTTTTAGTTTAGTTTTTGTGTTAGTTTTAGTTTTTTGTAATGGGGTATTTGTTGGGTTGGAGATTAAAAGAGGTCACTGGAAATTTCACCTTCATTATGGATGAAAAAAGTTGACAAAGACGAAAATGAAGGACATTTTCACTGTAATTTTAGTTAGTTTTGTAACCACACAATGCAGTTTCAGGTTATTATCATTATTATGTAACCTTAACCCTAAAACAAAGTCTGAAATATCAAAAAAGCCTTTAAATGTCCTCACTTTGCAAAAATGTCCTCACTCTGTTGGTTAAAAACGTGATCTGGTCCTCACTATGTAGGAAGTACAAGAACACACACACACATGCACACACACACACGCGCACATGAACAACGCACACGCACACACACACACACACACACACACACAATCCTCCCCGACAAAGCCAAGATTAGTGATGGAACACAGGATGTTGCTTATCGAAGTCACACATATAAAAAAAGAAAAAGTCAGGGATCATATGGATAATTTTGTTATGTTGTCTGAGGACTGGTCTCCCCTAAAAATCAGGCAGTAAAATACGAACGACCCATATTTACATTTAGACTGTCCTCCCTCACGCTGTAGGGTCAAACAGACTTTCACCCAGGAGAACCGAGTTTGAGTCCCATGTGAATACGAAGGTAAACACTGTGATTTAAACACTGGCACAGAACTATGTCACTCCTGGGAGTCACACCCTCCTAACTATTTCACTGTTTGGCCAATGCCGCAGTTTCCTGTATTTCACGGGCTTTTCAAACAAGATCGCCACCACCAGTGTAGGTTGAATTGATTTACACATATTTCAAAAGTGTGTTGATGGGGTGGTCCGTAGCGTAGTGGGTTACGCAGGCGCCCCATGTGCAGAGGCTACAGTCCTCGCTGCGGCGGAGCCGGGTTCGAATCCGAATCCGGCCTGAGCTCCCTTTGCCGCATGTCCTCCCCTCTGTCACCCCCTTTCTATCTGTCTCACTATCAATAAAAAAAGCCCTGAAAATGGCCAAAAAATATCTAAAAAAAAAAAAAAAAAAGGTGGTCGGTAGCGTAGTGGGTTACGCAGGCGCCCAATGTGTAGAGGCTACAGTCCTCGCTGCAGCTGGCCCCGGTTCGAGTCCTGCATCGGACGGCCCTTTACTGCATGTCATTCCCCTCTCTCTGCCCTGTCTCTCTTCAACTATCCTGGGCATGAAAAAGCCCAAAAAAATACATTTAAAAAAAAAAAAAAAAAAAAAGTGTGTTGATAACGATTATTTATTTGCCTTACCCATAAACATTTCCACTGAAAAAACAGCAGCCAACTGGTAAACCCAAGTCTAATGTATATTGTTTTAACCGTGTACGTTAGCTTTGGGTTTACCAGAGTCAGCAAAAGGACAATAGTGCCGGTGAATTAGCCGTGTGCTATCTTATTCATGGATCACTTTCATCTCCTCGCTGTAAAACAATGGGGGCTGCAGATTTTTTCGGGGGAAATTGGATGTTTCTGGGTTATCAATATCAACACACTGCTACCAAATGCTTTCTCTCATCAGAGTTACCTTTGTGTGACATGTAAATCTCCATACATATATTAAATTTCACACATAGATTGTTAAATATGTATATATCAGTTCTACCTTCACTGGTGGTGGCAATCTTATTGGAAATTATCATAAAACACTGGAAAGTGCGGAGTTGCAGATGTGACTGAAGAGGGATTATAGTACCGAACGGAGGCCGATCAGATGTACTATATATTAGTAGTTAATGTGAATTTTGATAGAATGTTAGCCAGAAGATGTCCAATAGGGACATTACTTCATTCCAGCATTAACGTACATGTTACTGATTAAACTGTCTCGTATAATGCCTTACCAGGAAGTTTTTTCCCCCTAAACCTAGATTAGTGGGTTTGTAGCCTATATTCAACGAAACTGCAGCCTTTTTTTACAACCGGAAATGTATAATGACGTGTGATCTATTTTTAGAATGCTCTAACTCCATTCTATACCACGAAACGCAAAACCTCCTGTAGGGTCGTTATGGGTGGTATCGACAAATAACCTATTGTGTCTATCAGGCTGGACGTCTTGTTGAGAATGCCTCCATTGCCCCGTGTTTCTAGACTTCTCTGACCTGCAGTCTCCATTTGCAGAAAGTGTTAAGACAGACGGAGGAAGAGAGAGCGGGGAGAGGAAGAGGAGGGGTATGGAAGGGAAGAGAAGAAACAGAAAGCGGGCTGAGAGTTTAAGAGGAGTCGAGCCTTTGACGCAGGCGGGGACTGGAAACAGTTGCCATGGAAACCCCCCCTTCCCCACCCCTCCCTACTCCCCTCTCGCCTCCAATGAGTCAAAGAGAAAGTGAGTGGAGATAAAAGAGAACAGAGAGTAAATGGAGGGATGAGAGAAAGTGAGCTTTTTGACTAAAGGTATTTGTCTGATCTGGGTAACCTTTGTCAGGAGGAGGAATATAAAGAGACAAATTAATATACGTGCAAAACAAACACCAGGTGTTCCTGTTTCTCATTCACAATCCCTACGATGCAGCATCACCTCGAATCCACCTCTATCTTAAAAGCCTCAATCTGTTCCTCATTCATCTCCACGCTGGGCCCGGGCTCAGAGCTCCGCGGTGAGGCCCCCCTCTGTCTTGGGCTCCTCGGTGAGACTCACACTTCTAGCATTTATTGGGTTCCTTGCAGAGATGCTAAATAATGAATGAAGGGGCACTAGGGGGCTGTTAGTCTTTTTATTATCCTGATTATTACTGTCATCCATCAGACATCAGGCGATTAAACAGCATGTGACAATTTAAGGGAAGAGAAAAGGGCCAGGCGCAGGTAGCTGGCAGATAATGCAGGATTCAGGTGGAAAATGCAGCCTACAGGTCACGTTTTGAACTAGAATTCATTACATATTCAGTCAGATATGTTGTTTGTAACAACAGATGCAAAGCGAAACAAAGAAAAAGAGGTTGCAGAGGAAGGGAAACTCTGATAATGAAAGGAGGAAGTGGAGATAAGGACAGTGCAGCAGAGCAGCAGGAGAGAAAGTGCGAGACAGAGATTCATATTTCCTGCTATGCCGCAAGACTCCGAGATGATCAAACCAACAACTGTGGATAGACAGATGGACTTGCATTCTCTCTCCGTCTCGCTCTCATTAGTAAACACCATCAGCATTGCGCACAGTTGCCCCAACCATTAACACAAACTCAATGCCCCTGTGGGCATCAAACTCCCCATTAACTCACAGTCTTTGCCGCCGTTTCCTGCTATTAAGGCATATGTTGTTTGTGCATGCATGTAAAGGCCAAAGCACATAAACACGTACATAAATGTAAAAAGGCTTGCAAGAAGTGCAATCAAACAGACACGCACTCGCACACTTTAAAGACAGATGTGGGAACATCCAATCACACCCGTCATAAACTTTTAGTCTCCATTAGCCGATGTTCACTGGGATGTTCTGTTTAAGGGTCCCTCTCCTGCAATCAAACCACTTTGTTCTTTCTTTACATGTTAGCCAACCTATTACCACTGGAGCCAGCGTTTCCAAAAGCAATCACAGTGAGGGGTTAATGGCCACTATTATGGGTGGGCGATAGGTACACAAAACAGTTTGTTTGAGATTATTCCATATGGTTCATATTCAAAAGGTAGCTAACTCCTTCCAGCCTGGTATAAAGAGACAGTTTACCCCAAAATCAAGTATCCGTGTCCCGATTGTTTTCCCTTCCATTCACAGAGCTTGTTGTCAGCAGTTTCAAGTGCTAGAAAGAAAATGTTTCTCAACACAACAAGGTTTGTGTATTGTCTCAAGTAACTTGGTTGGATTTCTGGAAAGTGACATTGATATCGAATTCTTCAATTCTATGTTTTATGTGCTATGAACACCACAAGCCATCTAGTTCAGCGTTTCCAAAAGCAATGTTAGTGAGGGGTTAATGGCTGCCATTATGGGTGGGCGATATGTCCACAAAACAATTCGTTTGGGATTATTCCATATGGTTCATATTCAAAAGGTAGCTGACTCCTTCCAGGCTGGTGTAAAGAGACAGTTTACCCCAAAATCTAATTTTTTGTCTCTCCATTCACAGAACTTGTTGTGACCAGTTTCAAGTGCTGGAAAGAAAATGTTTCTCAACACAACAAGGTTTGTGTATTGTCTCGAGTACCTTGCTTGGATTTCTGGAAAGTGACATTGTTATCGAGTTCTTCAAATTTTAATTTGTATGTGCTTTGAACACCACAAGCCATCTAGTTCAGCATTTCCAAAAGCAATCACAGTGAGGGGTTAATTGACCGCCATTATGGGTGGGCGATATGTACACAAAACAATTTATTTGAGATTATTCCATATGGTTCATATTCAAAAGGTAGCCAACTCCTTCCAGGCTAGTGTAAAGAGACAGTTTACCCCAAAATCAAATATCTGTGTCTCTCCACTCACAGTTTGTTGTGAGCAGTTTCAAGTGCTGGAAAGAAAATGTTTCTCAACACAACAAGGTTTGTGTATTATCTTGAGTAACTTGGTTGGATTTCTGGCAAGTGACATTGTTATGGAGTTCTTCAAATGTATGTTTTATGTGCTTTGAACACCACAAGCCATCTAGTTCAGCGTTTCCAAAAGCAATCACAGTGAGGGGTTAATGGCCGCCATTACGGGTGGGCGATATGTACACAAAACAATTTGTTTCAGGTTATTTCATATGGTTCATATTCAAAAGGTAGCTAACTCCTTCCAGGCTGGTGTAAATACACAGTTTACCCAGAAATCAAATATCCGTGTCCAGATTGTTTTCCTCTCCACTCACAGACCTTGTTGTGAGCAGTTTCAAGTGCTAGAAAGAAAATGTTTTTCAACACAAGGTTTGTGTATTGTCTCGAGTAACTTCGTTGGATTTCTGGAAAGAGACGTTGTTATCGAGTTCTTCAAATCTTTTTTTTATGTGCTTTGAACGCCACAAGCCATCTAGTTCTATTATATCTGATAAAAGGCAGACATCTCCATGGCCGAGATGGACTAGAATGATAAACAGCGCTAGAGGTAAGAGGGAAAATATGTATTTTTAGATTTTAAGGTGTTACTGTCTCTTTAAACCATTGGGGTTTTATGGTAATATATTGGATGAACAGGATTTATGCATCATGTGATGTGCCTAGATTTGTTCATTCACATTTATAAATACGTACATTTCATATATTGTCAAGACAAAATCTATGAATTATGATAATGATTGTGATTCATTATCATTGTGTTCATTCATAATCATTGTGAATTAATGTACACTACATACCATGATGGAGGATATTATCCATTACTGTCTTTGCACACACATACTACCATTAGTCATAGACATGTCTGAAATCATTTCCTTGGTGACTCATTCACTCTTCCCACATAGTAAATTCTCAATACTTTAGCTCAGTGGTGGTGCGACCTCTGAATCTACATCTGAAGAGCAGAAAAATGGAACATTTTTACGCCATACAGAAATCTGCCCATTTTGGCAGGCCTTTCTTTAATCTCTGTTTTTTTCTTGACAGTAGTTGTGATTCCATTCAATTGTCAAACCTTGAAAAATCAACTGCTTTAGAGCTTATAAACTGGGTTTTGCATAGTGTAGTTTTGTTGGTGGTAGAGGCAACACTCCAACAGCAAAATAAGTAAAATGGATGCAAAACAAAAAAAATTTCCATGGACCTTAGACTCATCCACAAGAAGTGCAAATTTTCAAAAGCTACAATCATGTCTGTGCATGTATTCATGTCTGCAAATTTCATGCTGGTCAATTTCAGAGAGAGCTTAAGGATTTAGTTTCAATTGGGCAAGTTTTTTAACTTTCATCTTTGCAAGTATTGGCCATGTTCCATGCCAACCAGCCACGTTTTCCTTTACATAATTAGAATATATACTGGAGAGTCGCACATTTCGATAAACTTATTTCTATGCACAATTTGAAGATTCTCATGAGAATAGCTTGATGTAAACACCAAAATTTGATGAAACTTTCAAAAATGTGCATAAAAGTTTTTAGATTCGCTTGAGGTGTTTGTCTTTTTTGAGAAATAGCTAATGCGCTAAACAGGAGATGAATAAGTTCTGACGTAGTGTACATTTAACTCACATGACTGATCAGCTGTTTCCTCTGACATGACAGTGCAATTATAAATTGCTCGAATCTGGATCCAATCCTGAACACCGTTATTTTTGTTGTTGTTGTCGACTGATTAGCCTACAGCAACACATTACACTGCCATCTTCTGACCAAAGTACGTAATTGCAGCTTTGTTTATTCACTCTAAACCAGTTGATGGAAACGTTTCATAATTCACATTTTCTTTAATGTGGCATTTGAACATTTTGCTTCAAAATTCGATTCAACTTTAATAGAAACACAGCTAGTGGAAAGAGCTGATCAGTTGGGTGAGTTTTTAGGATTTATTTGGGAAAGGCATTTCCATAAATTATCCTTTTTAGCACATCAACTCGTTTTCAACAAAGGCCAACACCACCTCAAAGAAACCTCTTTTCTTTTGTCAGTTGAGTAGTTTTAATTGAATTTTGCAGTTTCTTGAAAGCTTTTCTCATGCAAAACTTCAAAATGTGCATAAATACAAGTTTATTTAAACAG
This sequence comes from Centropristis striata, assembly GCF_030273125.1. Taxonomy (NCBI): domain Eukaryota; kingdom Metazoa; phylum Chordata; class Actinopteri; order Perciformes; family Serranidae; genus Centropristis; species Centropristis striata. The sequence continues at coordinate 24,773,644 of NC_081538.1, read as the reverse complement.
TCAATTACTGGAAAATTCTATCATCAGTGATTAAGCAAAATGTTGTGCAAAAGTTTATTATATTAGCAATAAGTAGTGAAAGGTACATGTTAATGGAAAGTCATTTTTTGTTCCATTGTCTAATCTATAAACTGCTCATCTGAATAAAATGGCAAAGAGGAAACAAAGTGGTAAATGGTAAATGGATGGACCTGCACTTATATAGCGCTTTGCTAGTCGCTTTGCAACCACTCAAAGTGCTTTACACTACAGACTGCTCTCATTCACCCTTTCACACACACATTCATACTGGTGGCAGAGGCTAAAACGGCTAAACGGTGCCACCTGCCACCATTGGGAATTCATTCACACACCGATGAACGCAGCATTGGGAGCCATTTGGGGTTCAGTATCTTGCTCAAGGATACTTCGACATGTAGGCTGCGACAGTCAGGGATCGAACCACCAACCCTTCGGTTGGGGGGCAACCCACTCTACCAACTGAGCCCGAGATAGCAGAAAAGGACTGGTTTCAAGCACAGTGTGTACATTGTTATGGCATTTAGAAACGTTTGAGAGAAGCTGACAGAGCATCTCTTCACCTTTTCACCTGCAGTTGACCTTTTAATCACCAGCTCTTTTACTGCAAGACAGTCAAAGATAGTCACTAAGTGCTTTACAGTGTCCAAACAGCTAAAAGCCAGCGCTTAGAACAATATGAACCAGTGTGAAGGACAAACACAAAGACTTCAAGGAGAATACCAAGAACAACAGACAAATATAATCGATACGTGAAAGACTTGTCGGCTAACAAGTGGAGTAATGAGTCATGTAATCCTGACGACCTTCGTATTTTTATCACATATTTATTTCCCTTGCAGCAGAAGCACTTTGCTTATTCATATTTGATTTAGTATTTGGGGGGAAAACATGAGACACACTTGTGTTTTTAATCTTTCAGTTGATGTGCCCAACCTTCAAGTTATTTACTCTGAATGTCTCAGTTTACACTAAACACGCAAGTCAAATGCTCGCAAATCGCTTCAAATATTTTAAACTGTTTTCAAATATTTTCCTGCTCGGCTCTCGAGGCTTCAAATGAAAGTACACACAGTGCCTATAAATGAGTGAGCGTGTGTGAGAAAGTCGGTTTATAAAGATCTATATATTTAATTGCCGTGTTTTTTGCGTCAATTTCATCTAAATAATTCAGCCGCTCTCGATCAGAGTTGCCCACTTAAGCGTCACGACTAGTCTACACACACTTATTCCTCCCCGCTCTCTATCTCCCACATCAAATCTATGTGGATTACCAGACGATAGGCCTGATTTCACATGGGCTCAGGCTATTAACGCTTTGACCTTGGATTTCAACCAGGCAATTTGTCTAAGAGCTGGCACAGCCCTCGCTGCCCTGGCTGACTCCGTCCGAGCTCCACCATTGGTATGGGCGGCGTTAACTCTCCTACTGTCTGCCCGTCAGCCTCCATCCCACAGAAAAATGCCTCTTCTTTACCACTCAAGGGTTATGTTTAAATTGCTGTGATGAACTACTTCAGATCCATCACTTACAATTCTCTGTTCTCTCCCTCGCCCCTTAGCCTCACTTACATTTATCACTTATCATAGATCTCACCAGGACTCCATGTATCTTTCTGTTTCTTCATTTTAGATAAGTGTGTTCTGTCTCTTTACTCCTACTGGGTTGAAAAATTCATCACTCTAAATCATTTGGCCACATGTGGCAACAAGCAAAGCAAGAGCAAGGCCCGCTTTCAAAATAAAAGCAAAGTTCTGGTAAACTTTATTTAACTGCATTCTCACAATCTTAAAATTCATGAGGTTGTCACTTATAGATATAGGAATGGAAGCACATAAGGGTATTTTAATTCTATATGTTGAAAAATGCATAAACTAAATAAATAATAAAGGAAAAAGCTCAAGCTTCTTGATGGTTGAGACTTTAGTATTTCAGCTGTAAATAGCCTGGACAGACTTTAATAATGTCTACATTTACTAAATCCAATCTGACTTCAAAATTAATGAATAATTACTAACCGTATTAATTACTTCCTGTTGCCAAACACATGTAGTTTCCAAAATAAGAGCACATGGATGTGTTAACAGAAACCACCACAGCATGAATAAAATATGAAATGATTAAGATCAGTGTATATGATGGAAAAGTGGCATTAGAATGTGCGAGAGGCCACCAAATTTAGGCTTTTATGGCAAAGATTTTCTACGTGGGACCATGCCCCCGGACCCCCAGAGTTGATTCAGCTCCCTGCCTCAGAGTCTTATACAATCCTGTGGGAAACACTGGTTCTAAAGCTTGTTTTGCAGTTGAGTTTCACTTTTTATACTTTCTATATTTCTGATTGATATTTACACGTGCACACCATCCAGGGGACAAAATAACCCTTAACCCCCTGCAAAAAAAAATCCTATAGGAAGCACTGACATTTGATATATATCTGGATACAGTATCTGAACAATGGCATCCAATCAGAAATAGGTTACCTTTCATATTGTTGGGCAGATTTTACACCTCCGCCAAGGAGGTTGTGCTTTTGGTTCGGTTTGTTGTTTTTTCCTGTTGTCTGTTCATCAGCAGAATGACAGAAAAACAGCCAGCCAGATTTTCATGAAACATGGTAAAAGGGTGAAGCATGAGCCAAAAAAATAAGCTATTACTGTAAATTCAGCAGCACCTGAATCACAGGGCAGATATGCACTTTCATTAACATCCTGAGAATGGGCATTTTGCCTTGGCGGAGGTCTGCACTCTCTGTATGGCCTTCTAGTTTTTCTTTAGAATATGATACTGCTGTAAAGTATCCATCCATCCATCCATCCATCCATCCATCCATCCATCCATCCATCCGTCATCCATCCATCCATCCATCCATCCACCCATCCATCCCAGTTGCCTGAGATCTGATCACAATGCGAGCCTGATCTCCTTCACCAATGTGGTCTGCCTGCCGTTTGGTTTCAGATATAATTTTTTACACAAAATGTGTTGGGGTTTTCAGATCTCTATAAAATGTACTACTTAACTTTCTGTTTTTAATATAAACAAACCTGCATTGTGAACACAACTTGTAGCCATTTGAAGGCTTGTGTTTGACCAATCAGAGGCATTTAACGCTGCAAACTCTGCCTTGAAAGTAGGACTGGGCATAGCTTAAAGAATTGTGATACCAGTACCCCCAAAGTGAGACCGATGCCAATGGATTACTTGATTTGATACCCATCTTCTGAATTCGGTTGCATAAATTGCCACCACCACTACCCCCATCCAAATTATTTTTACACAAATATGCTAAACTGCCAATCAAATACATCCTGCTCAACTTCATCAGACACATACGTCATTGTGTCATTTATTGTCATTTATTTGACAAGGATGGCTTGTCCGGATCTAAATCTCCTTTTCCAGCCGAGTCTTGGTCACAATAATAACACATAAACCAACATGGACACTCTATATTAAAAGAGCAAGAGTGAGGAGAGGTGTAACAAAAAGGGGCAAAAAAAGCCCATCAACCCTAAAAGGGAACCAAATCACATGTAGGACAGAAAATGATGGAAAATTTGTGCCATTTGCACAAATGTGTAAACATGGATCCATCCATCAGTGTAGATATAAAAAGCCCAGTTCAGTCAGACGAGGCCTCTTCCTCTCAGCAGCACTGAGGCTCATTGTTGAAGCTTCATTAATGCATCAGTTAACCTCCCCTTACCTCTCTCTCCCTCTCTCTCTCTCTCTGCAACAGTTTATCTGTAGTCCATTTACTTATGTGGTTATCATAGTCTGTGTCCCATCATTACGCCTCCTCCCCGTTCCCCCCCAGTTCCCTTTTGTGCCTCTCTCCCTCTATTTGTTCTCCCATTTGTTCTCCCTCTTTACTGTTCACCTCTTCCTCTATCTCCAATGCCTCACCGGCAGCGCCTCTGTGAGTGGTTATCAGAGAAAATTACGCTTCTGTTGCAAACAAATAGCCCTTTTTCCCCCCTTCCTGTCTCTCCTGTTGTATCTGTTCAGAGAGGAGAGACGGAAAAGTGGCTGCAGTGAAATCTGTGTGCTCCTGGCCTTGAAGAATGCACCTCCATTAAGGATTCAGAGGAGAGTTAGCCAACAGACAGCTGGGCCTAATGGTACGATGAGGCTAATGCCGAGCTAACATACACACTACACACAGATAAGAGCTTTTACACACAAACAGACACCCTTTATTATCACAGCCTATTGACTGATGGCAATGAGCATATGTTCAGCAAACATGGCAAATAGCAATCAGAAGAATATGGATTAAACATCAGTAAGCCTAAGCTCATATAAGCACTGGGGGCTTAATAAAGCTGATAAAGGCCACACACACACACACACACACACAAACAGCTCAGGATGCTTTCCTGAACTAAAAGCACTAAGCATCAATATCTTAAAGCCCTCCAAATCTTATCTTTGATTGTCTCAACAACTGTGCGATGCAGCTAATGTGGCTAATTGGAGACACGGGGCTGCAGTCAACGCTCTGTTTCAAAGAATTGAACTTCCAGAGAAGTCTAAAGCAACACTCCAGCAGGTGATTGATTACCACCATGGGCAGATAGTTGGGGTTTTTGGGACTGAAGTCAATGACAGGCAAGGGAAAGAAAGAAAGAAAGCATATCATATCACACTATTCTCACACACTTCAATCGATTGATCATTCGCACCAGCACAGTAATTAGCCAAAGGGTTGTGCAGTCAGTGGAAAACCCCCGTCTAATGGAGCACGAGTAGACTTTATATTTTACGATTGGCACAATGTTTTTATGATTTTGACATTTCCAACCACACTTGAAGGGAGTTTCATTCATGTCACAGCAGCCAGACGAGAACAGAGGGACAGGGGGAGTGTGCCTCGCGCTGAAGCATGGCGGAGAAAACATGCTACCAAATTCCCTGCAGAACTGCTCCAACAAGCATCCATGTAGCCAATGGTTACAGGTTCTTTGCACTTTGGGGAAAGTGCTTTTGTTGGGGTTTTTAGGCCTCATGAATCTTTAAATTTTCTCTAGCTAATACGGTTGCAAATGGGTGGACATTTTCTGGTCAATTTCCAGAAACTTTCCATGGGAAGTTAAGCTGGGGAATTTTGGAAATATTCAAAATTAAAAAAATTAAAAAAACATAACATTCAACAGATTTATTTGTAAGAAGAACTTTATCAAGTTTTGATTATTCTATTGAACAATCAATTATTTAATTGAACAAAAACATAAATGTTGAGTTAAATATAACTCACCAGCCGACCCCACCCATTCAAAAATTAAGTAAAATGACAAAAAAAGTGGAAAAAGGAGGTGAAAAGAGCCCCTCTATCTATCAAAAATAAGTTGAGGAATAAGAGGAATGCACAGTGCACGTAGGGGGCGTGGCCTCAGGTAGGGGGCGTGGTCCTAGCAGCCATGCAGCAAGCAGTGTGCATGTGATTGAGGGAATAGCAGATATTCAAAAGTACTTGCATGAAATCTGGTTGATTTAGTCAAGATAATGCTCAAAAAATATATTTTTCCCCAACTACATTTAAGCTTCCTGTTAAGGGCCAACCTCCAATTTTCCGAAAATTGTTTATTCCTGTTAAATCCCATAAATTCCTGTTAATTCCCATGGCAAGTTTCCAACATTGCAACCATAACAGCAAAGCAGTCTGACAGCAGCCACGTCTCTCTGCTATCTATTTTTCAAAAACAACATCATCAGTGCATCCTGAGCTTATTGCCACCCAGGATATTTGTAATTGGTTCAAAGAAACACACAAAAAGTTCAAGCAAAATGACAATTGTTGAAGGCAGACCATTCTCCAGTCCAAGTTTGGGTATGCAAGACTAGTACTGAAGCTGTTTCTTGCCTGTACCATGGCGGCGATAAAGGTAAGGATGTTTGCTGTACTCTCCATCCAGCCAACTTGCTGGTTATGTGATTGGCCACCGCAGCATGATGTCAGGTTGTGTTTCTCCTAAAGTTGATTCTGTTTCAACTCCTTGCTGCAAGCCTCTGCAGGTTTGTTTGGCCTGCAGCCAGAGCTCCGGCCTGAGCACAATAACCCCAATAAAATAAATGGGAGGACTGGCGTTTTTGCTGCAACACCTGATTTGACCTGTATGCAGCCTTTGGGAGAGCCTGTTGACCCGCATACATGCTGCCTTCAAGACCAGACAATACACAGCAGCAGTGGGGCAGCTAGAAACCAACCAGTTGTACTTGGCCTCAGCTTTTCTCTGCGTCAGTGAGTTTCTAGTAACTTGATACAAATATTTTTTGACATATTGAGCTTGACAGTTCATTCTTGAGCTTTGGAAGCATCTCAAATAAATAGCCACTTAGATGCTTGTTCTGGCACTCTATGGATGCATCAAACTGCTCATCAGCAGATTGAGTTTGCACAGTTGCTGGTTTTTCAAATGTCTCATGATTTGGAGCGTTTGGAGGGTTTCTAGAGTAAGTGGTCCTCCAGTTATCAACTGTGTGATGTGATCGATTTAGAAATGGGCAGCATGTAAGCAAATTACTGATAGGAAGAATAATAAAACTAGATTCTGACCCTCCATGAGACGGAGCTTCAAGAGGGACTGATAGCAAAAAGTGTTTCAGGGGAGGTAGGGTGAGGACAAGGGGACTTACAGGGGACGGTGCGGAGGTAGAGGTTGTCCCGGATGATCTGCTGCAGCTCGTGGTCCACCGAGCCTTTCTGGAAGCGCAGGTTGAGGTAGTGGCGCAGGTCCTTGTCTATCACGCCCCCTGGAGGATCACAAGGGACAGGAATCAGTAATGAGCATCAGACCTCCCCCCTTCACATCAATCACTCTGACTCGGAAGGCTTGTTTTTCATGTGGAAGTAAAGAAAAAAATAACCTACTCAGCCCTTGATCAGAAATGGGGACAGCTGGATTTGTTTGTGAGTTACCCAGAAATAAATTGCTCGACTCACTTGTGTTTTCTTTGCAATTTGCAAAAAACTTCAAGAGCAAGCAGAGGAAGCTGAAAACACTGCGGCGACAAATGACCCAGAAATCGCTGGAAAAAAACCACAGCAAACAATTTGAATTCGCTAAATCCCTACAAACAAACACAGCCAACACTAATGAATACACTCTGCCCTCTCTCAGATTCAGCATCTGTCAAGTGCAGCCACGGATTGGTGGAGGTGTTAATTGGAGCGCTGGCCAAACACGTGTGGAGAAATGTCTACATATAAATCACCAACGGACTCCCTCCCCACCCCGGGCTGTTTTTACTCCCCTTCTCCTCTCCCTCACCCTCACCTGAGTCCCTCCCCCTCCCATCTCCCATCCCCTTCCTCTCTGTCTTCCTCTCTCGAGCCCCAGTCCTCTGAAAGGATTTCCACTTTAAACCAGTAAATCTCGCTGGCTCAGCAAGAAGACAGAAGATAAAAAAAATAAAAAGTGATGGAGGGAAACGACGGAGAAATGGAGGTGGGAGAGATGGAAGGCAAGGGCAAATCCCAAGAGGGAGTAGAAAGGGGGGAGTAGAAGCTAAAACAAGCATCAACTCCACCCCCCCCTTCCCCAACAAATACTCCATCTGTCTACTCAGCCACACACTCATATAATCACATATCAAATGGAGGCAGGACAGGACGGACGGGAGGAAGGGGGGCGCCGCTCGGCTGACGTTACTTAAGGGATTCCTCACGGTGCCGCTTTAACCACCACACTTGTCATTCTTGTTACTCCTCTGCATAGAAGTAAAGAGAGGCAGACGGAGTGGGTGCACAGGCTGGGAAGACATTCGTCTAACCTTCAGCATCCTCTTTAAGGCAGCAACTTGGCACACTGCCGCACAGCGTTTAGCCCCCTACTCTTCTTTCTGCCCCCCCCCCCTCGGTGATCCTGAGGCAGTGAGCATGATATGATGGAGAGCGTACATGTCAGCAACACACATGTGCAGGCAGACGAACGTTAACACACATGCAATCGACTGTAAAAAGCGCTCAGAGAGGATGAGAGATGTAATGAATAACCTAGTTTGGAAGTTTTCTGTCATATTTGGGAGATTTATTATTTAGCACAGTCTCTGTCACACACACACACATGCACACTAATCCATCAGAGCTGAACTAATTCACACAGTGCTGTATAATAATCATGCAAACCCCGAATTACAGAGACCGGCTCCGTCTGTGTCTCTGTCAAAGACGTGGAGCAGCACGACCAGCCAATATTTCACATTTGCATGAGAAAAGAAGCCAAGCCGATGAATCTGCATACTGAAAAGGTGAGCAGACGCACGCACACACACATATTAACACGCTAAATGGCACCTCTTGTGCGGACAGCGGTTGAGCAGCCAGTACAGTGTCAGAGTCCTCTTTTCCACAGGTTTTGTGATGCAAATTATCTCCGCTGGAGGAAAATCTTGCGCTGGATCTTCCCCGCCGGAGTCCCCCTCCCCTGTGCTGTCCTGTCCCTCAGGTCCCCAACTCTGTCTCTGTTTGCCCCAATCTAGCCACTGCCAGTCAGCCAGCCAAGCAGCCAGGCAGCCCGGGAAACGGATCACCCCTCTGTGCACTCCACGGCAGAGAGATGAAACAGGAGAGCGCGGAAGAATAGAGTAACTGAGAGACACCGAGGCGAAGAGAGAGTGTGCGAGAGAGAGCGGGAAAGAGCAGGGCAAGGGGAGAAGTGTGTGTGAGTGTGTGTTGCTGCGAGAGAGGGAGAGCGGAGCGTTGAAGCACGGCTCTGGCGGTGGGGACCAATCTCACCAAGATCCCTTTTTTTCTCCCTTGGATCCCTCCAGATTCTCAGGTCCTACAATGCCCCCCATCTGCAGCACGGGGCACTACATCTGTTTCATATGCCTCTTTTCTGATTAAAAGCCATCCCCTGCCACATCACACGCCCCCCTCAGCTTATAGCATCCACATGGCCCGGATCTGACCTTCCTCCACTGTCAACAAGCACGTGGTGAAACTAAACATTATGTTTCAGTGCGGGCTCACTCCAGCAGAGCAACATTCCTACAAATTATTGGTGTTTGTTTCGTTCCTGGTGGCTCTTCTTCCATTCTGGTCATGTAATCTTCGTATTTATTCGCCCTCTCCTTTTCTCCTCTTCCTTTGGAAATGCGACATATTTCACTATATTTATGTGCTCGTACACACATTTGCAAGCCGACCAACACAGCTTGACTTTAAAAGCTACTGAATCATTACGGAAGCGAACAATGTCAGATTTTATGGGTATTACTTCGGGCTTAAAAGCAATAAAAACAGAAAATATTAAAGAGTGTGCAGACTTCTAAAATCTATGTATGAATAACATATCCTTGAGATGTATCTGTTTTTTCAGATATGTATAAAGCACATTATCTGAGATTTCTTTTCAATTAGGGAAAAAGCCCATCACAATTTTCCCAATGCAACATCTTCTGATTGCTTGGATTGAACCTTGCACGGCAGCTGGATTCCTGTAAAATCACAACATTATGCAAGATTTGCAGGATTATGATATTGCAGGAATCCATCCCATCAGGCTGTAAGTAATGCATTTGTGTCCGAACAACCAGTCAGCATCATGTGAGGAGCTCTTGGTTGCTGGAGAGGTGACTGTTTGCTCAAAACAATAATGGCGGCTCCAAAAGAGGTTAGTGTCAGGGCTGCAGTAGCTGCATCCAGAGTGTTAGTTAGCATATTAGCACCCTGGGGTCTAACCTCTCAAACTCAATGAGGATTTTTAATGGGTTGGTGGTTAGATGCCTCAAATAAGGTCTGTGGATAATACAAGTTATTGTACAACATAAAATACTTGAGTAAATACCCCCACTTAAATAAACCACTACAGTGGTTGTCGGGGACATTAAACGTCATCACGCTGGACATGGAACGAGAACTCTCTCACTATTGTATTTTATATAATAGTGAGATTGTTTATTTATATTTTTATTATATTTTAGTCTTTTTTCTATCTTTTTTGTACGGTGTCCTTGAGTGCAAAGAAAGGCGCCTACCAAATAAAATGTATTATTATTATTATTATTATTATTATTATTACTAGTCCGCCTCACAGCCTCCAGTCGTGTTTTTCAGTGCTCTTGCAAACTGTTGTAGATTGTAAATTAGGTTAATAAATAATTTATTAGGCTACAGTTTTGCTAGCTTGTCAACACTGCTGGTTAGCTTGTCAGAGAGCGTCTGAAGCTAACGGTAGTTGGAGTAGTTAGCTATAGCATTACGTTAGCTTTTTACTTCTATCGGCTGCATTAACGCTTCAAACATCATAAAAGTGGTGTTCATTTGTGACGATTATCCTGCTGAACAAAATGCGTCAGCATCAGAAATATATGTTTGCCACAGAGCTTATTTCAGCAAATTCTCAATAGACCACATGGCGATGCTAACTCCCAGGTTGGCCTGCGAAAATACGTCACTTTTCTACGCCCTTTCTCATGAAGACTTTTGCTCTTCTCCCGACTCACCTCAGCACAAACGGTGTATGACGGTGATCGACAGATGGTTCTTCCAATCACCTGCCAGGTATTTTCTGTTTTAATTGACAGCTCTTCTTTCATAAAAGTTTTAAATGACGGTTTCTCAGATGGTTCTGTGTAACAAACCATCTGGCGGCGTCAATTTTTTCCACAACCCAAAGATATTCAAAGTATACAATTATGTTAAACAAAGAAAAGTAGCTAATTTGTATGCAAGAAGAAGTTGGGACCAGTACATGTGCATCACATTGCTTGATAAAGGACTGAAACCACCAATCCATCCATCTTTCACCAGGGCAGCAAGCTAACCAAGGTGTTCCTAATGCCCCTTCAAGATGTCATTGCCAGTGTGTTATCAAGGCAATAGCATCTGGTTGGGTCTTCTCAAGTCAAGTGGTCCCAAGGAAAAGGGCCAGACTACTGGAAGAGTGACTCACTCCCCATGTGAACAACCAAAATAGGTCATAAGAGTTTAACTTAAGGGCTGATATCTAGCAATTTTCCATGGTTTTCTTGATAATAACCAAAATCATTATGAAGAAAACTAGGGAAAATGGCTAGATATCCGCTTTTAAATTAAACTCTTATGAGCTATTTTTGTTGTTATCATAATTTTTGTCCAAACAAATGTACCTTTAGTTGTACCAGGCATTAAAATGAACAAGAAACTGAAGAAAACAATGGTCTAACAATTTTTTCCATGACTGTAGAACCAAACATTTTTGGCGGTGTCCCCCCAAAAGTGCAAGGCCTCTTACCCCGTTCACATCCCAAATTGGTAAATTTACTTTATTCTTTATAAAAATATGGAGCAAAATTGGCTAGAAAAGGAGCCAAGTTGAATTTTATTTCAATAATATTATCAGGAGTATATAATGTATCCAGTTCCATGCAATTTTATGCTGTGCAAATGAAAAAAACAACTTCCAACTTTTCAAAAACTGCCAGAATTTTTAAACACAGGAGACTCAAGACTTTCCTTCCACATTGAGTGTGAACTTAGGAGCGAGACGGGCCTCTTCATATTTTGGATTTAACTGGCATGTTTGATCGACAAGCATCACCAGTTTTTCTTCTCTTCCCTGTCGAGAAATCTGCCCATCCTGCACCCCACGTGTCATTTTACTGTCTGAATAAATCTCACGAACCTGAATCTTCGTGGCTTCACACGCGTCAAGAAGAGAAACACTTTGTTTGGTCCCAAATAAATCAGATTCATTCAGCTTCAACTATCAGAGGAGCTTCAGTAGCTGAGCAGCAGTTGGAACACACACTGGTGACTGCAGCTCTCCCTCAATATGGCCCAATATTTGGCCATGTATCCAAAAATAGATTGTGTGTGTGTGTGCACACATCAGAGCAGTCCAGTTCTAGCGGCGGCTGCACTGGTCTGGAGTCAGCGAGGTGTACGAGGGTGAAGGAGGTCATTTAAACAGATGTGATGCTCGCTCTCGTTTCTCTCTTGAGGTTGTTCCTCATCACTTCTCGCTGCTCTGACGGCAACGCTATCATGACACTGCTGATATGCGAACTGCTGACGGGGGAAAGGTGAATGACAGAGGGAGCGCGGCGGGGAAAGGATTGAGATAGAGAAGAAAAAGGAGACCGTATATAGGCGGTAAAATCTCCTCTCTGGTGCATGAGCCAATTAGGAGAACAAGACTACACTCCCAAAGGTTTAAACATATTCATGCATCCACTACCAGAACTCGTCCTAGAAGCATTTTGAGAGCCACACACAGCCACGATAACTGTTTTCTCAACAGATGGCTGCATGGAAATCATTGTTGCTATGTAGAGGAAGAGAATCCAACATCTAAGCTCAGCAGGTGTCATGTAAGTCCCCTGGGAAGCCGGGCTGAGGAAAAAAAACAGCCTGTGGAGAGTCAAAAAACAAGAGAGCAGCTGGTTCCTCTGGGGGATAGAGGTGCTGTACTGCCTCCGACTCTGCCTCAAACGAGTGGAGCTCACAGAGCAACCTTTAAGGCCTAAAACATGCACTGTGTTAGCCCCATTCATTTGCTTTTATTCATGTAAATGATGTTTGCATGTGTGCTGAATTATGCATGCTTTATTGACTTTCTGTGTGCAGATACTAATGCTGCTGCCACGGCCACAAATGCTAAAATTACCGGCACTGCACGGGTGCTGCTATTTCTACTGAGAGTGAAATGTGAGGTCAATACTATTTAAAATTTAACAAATGTGGCAAAGTGGTGCTTTTCAATTTCTGTACAAATTCAGGACAAAAGACATCTAATTTTCCTTTATTAAGCTAAATATATCACTTTGTCTCTCATTAGACAAATGCATCATTCTGCTGCTTTTCAGTGAAAGGAAAAACGAGGGGCAGCCTCACTGCCATTATTATTCATTAAATATGCATTTAAACGAACCTGTATCATGTAACCACCACTGAATCATCATGAATCAAGTAGAAATTCATGCAGGTCTTTCTCTGTGCTGAAAACTGACTTAAAAAGAAGTCCAGAAAGTCATCCTGATGGACACACACATGCACATAAAACACGCTCAAGATCTGTGACGGAAGATTCTTCAAAGTCTTCTGCAGAGGCCTCAAAACTTTCCACTGTATCAAGAAAAATCCAGCATGGAGAGTGAGCTGACAGTAAGTCAGAGCTTGGAGCGCCGTCATCAGAGCCGCACTGACAATATTTATCACACCCTGCTCTGAGGGCACCCGGCGGCAGTCACATATGTAGCATTATCACGCTGTGCGCATGTGTGTGTGTGCATTTAAGACAGAGTGAGCGCCAGCAGACAGCTGTTTGGATAATCAGACTAATTAAAAGATCAGGATGGGCTTAAAACCATGCCAGTTTCACCAGACACACACTGTGCTCTGTTGATTAGTCCTCAATGAACGTGTGCGATGCCAGCTCTGTGGTGAAAAAGCTGGAATCCATAAACACCAACTGGATTTCAGAAGGGTCTGCATGCACACAAACAGAAAACTGTTTGGTGTATGTGGCAATAGCATGTTTGACACTTTCTTTTGCTCATCATCACATAGAAACATCAGCTAACAGATGGTTTTACGCAAGAACGAATAACTGTAATTAAGGTAATATCAAGGTAGTTAAAGTTTGAACAAATTATGAATATACCACTGATTTGAAGTGCCATTGTAGTACCATAGTTTTAGCTCCTCAAGGACAAAAAAACCCTTTATTTTTTCTGAAAACTTTTACATTTTTAACATATTTTGGCAACTACTTGTGGCAGCCATTGATTTCCATTCAACTTTTCAGTTCAAAAGGGGCTTTATAAGTTTCAAGAATGATGTCAGGGCAGTAAAATACAATCAGTCAGAGTCAGACAGTACACAATAACAATAATATGTAATTGATTGTATTTATTTTAGTTTTAATGGAGAAAACGAGCCAAGCAGGAGTCAAATGTACAGTTTTTCATACATGGGAATTAATGGAAGTCAATGGGTGCCTGGAAGGGAATCACGCCTCTCCAAATCAACAATTCAATTTCTTTTTTGAACTTAAAGTCATTATTCTATTCATAAGTATTCTAATTAATATATTTTGGTAAGAGCTCCTGGCAGCACTTCATTCCCATTCAACTCAAGGAGAAAATCAAATATGCAATCCACTTTTTCCAATTTAAAGTGGCTTTATTGGCATGAAAGTTTCAAGAATGATGTCAAAGTATTAAAATACAATCCTCTATTGGACAGTACTCAATAACAGTAATATGTAATTTATTTGGTTTATGTTCATGGTCATGAAGCAAACACACAAAGCAGAAAAGTTGTTTACAGGTTTTCATACATGGGAATGAATGGAAGCCAATGGACGCCCAGTTCCATTTTAAGGTCACTTTATTTCATTAAATATTTCAGGACTGAAGGCTGTGGCATTGCAGGACTATCGAGTCTTACATAAAGCTCAACAGATTATTCGTATTATGCCCTGAGAACTGTAAATCATATTTTCTATCTTTTTTAAAAAGATAGGCTCCATGATGTGGGAGTGAGATCAGGAAACACATACGTGTCACTCTAGAGGGAACTGACAAACAACATGTTTTGCTGTTTTATTTGAAGGACTTGTTGCTTAAGAAACAGCTCAAGTAAGCTTGGTAATTTGAAATCAAACAAAATGTCTTGGACAAGAGCACCCCTTTCTTGTTGTGCCATGAAATCTTGAAGAAGGACATTATTTGCCTTTTAAGAAATTGCGCTAATTTGCTGAAATTACAGGACACCAGCCTGAAACACACCCACACACAGTCTCTCTTGCTCTCCGAGTCCCACAGGTGATTACATAGTGTGCCTTCCTTCTGTTGCATTATGCTGACCATCCCCAGTCCACCCATTGCCATGGAAATTCACTCAACTCTGCAGCTGCCTCAATGCGTGTGTTTCTCATGTTCAGAATCTGTCTCCTGGTGGGGGAAAGTCTGGTCCATTTTAGCCCAGGAATGGGACATTGAGAGTGCTGCTGGAGCAGGAAATGGAATATGTCCTTCACTTGCCGCCAAGCCTTCCAGTTGCCACGCTAAGCAGTGGATTGATGGGGAACAGCATGGGAGAGCAGACTGGTACCTCACACTTCTGAACCTGCCTCGCATTCAAACACATATGGCACCATTTATACCTATCAAAATGTGATCTGTGTCCAGATTTGCTTCTTGGAAGGGGACCAATCCAATCACACTCTTTAAAGTGAAAGGTATTTGCATGAAATCTTGTCTCCTGTGCCCTGATCTGATGCCATTTGTGTCCCAACTGCTGTACAGACAGGGGATTAAGTGGGTGGAAAGGTCTCTAAGGGCATCAAGTTTAATGTCCTAACATCTGTATTTGGTGTGTTGCCGGTGCTGGTGATCCAAAAAGCTGGCTGAACTTCATTTGAACCCGCTTTTGCAGAAAAACCTTTGACCACACAAGGTGCTCTACCTCCACTGAGCAAACTAATCTGCATGCATGTACACTATTGGACCAGCACCTGCTATGATTAGCATGCAGAACTGAACGGACACTGAGGATCCACCTACTGAGGCTTTAATAAGTGATTGCCCACAGCTGGACTCAGCATGCAGCCGGAAAGACAATAGCACTGAGTAGTAATACTAATATTGGAATTGGATTTCACCACATGAGCCCGTATGTGTTGTATGTGTCTGAATATCCCATAGGAAAGCTGTTGGATGTAGAAACTCAATATATTTTTCTGTGCTTAAGGCCAGATTTCTGAAAGCATCAATACACACAGCGTGGTATTTCTCAATACGCGCTGTGGTGAGTGTCAAAGGTTGGGTGAGGATTCCATCAAAAGCTGTATATACTCATAATAAATGATGTCTTGACCCGTCACTGGCCTCCACAGCTGCCATCCGACTGTGCCGCCGTAAATCAACTGAACCGTCAAACAGGTAACACCACTCTCTGTCCCTGCACCGAGCTTCATTTAAACCTGAGTCCTTCCTACCTTTGCCTAAGCAGAGAGCTAAATTTGGCCGTCCACTCTGGCCTGAGTGGCAGCTTTACCTAAAAGCCACTGGCTGCTGCTTCTGCTAAGTACTTAAGCACTCCGTTATGTCTCTAGGTATATCACCCTTGAGAAAGGCTTGTTTTACACCTTGAATGAGAAGTGTTGCATGAACACAAAGAGCACACGGGGCAAGATTCAGGGAATATGGAAGTGAATTAAAGGTTGCACTGAACATTAATCCTGCTTAGGGATGGAGTCTTTGCACATCTAGCTGCCTCTACTTTATTCTGAATCTCTTCTATGGACATTTTTCCTCTTCCCTGCTGTTGTCGACCTGCCTCTTAAGACTGCCATTTGCCCATTTTAACCTCCCCCCCAACGCCAATGTTGCACCTTACCTACAATATCCTGATGTATAAGCACTACCATGACTCTTTAACTGCTTCCCTTGGGTTCCACATCATCTCCTGACCTTACCGCTGCACATTTAAACTCCTCTTTTAAACTGGGTATGGGAAACTCCAAAATCACTGCTGAGACAGCCTGGGGCTTGCTGCCGTTTTCTAATGTAAAAGCTAATAACTAACTTCTAACTACTTTGGAAATAGGTACATTATATTGTAAGGGGTCACAGCCCCTGGGGCAGCAGACGAACCTGTACACGCCACAGCTTCAAGAAAACTTGATCTAGAAAGCATTTTTTCCAGATCTGTACTTGTGACATTTATAGTGCAAATCATATAGGTTCTTCAAACTTTTCACCCTCTGGAGTCTGCAAAAGCTCAAAATCCTGACTTCTTCATCACATCCAGACTAGAAAACAAAGCAGCGTGGAGCTCTACTGTACATTTACCTCTAAAGTTCTGGCTGTAAACTCCATGAGGCCAGTTTCAGTTTGATGATGATATACCAAGTAAAACTGGAGACAAGCTCAAATATATTTATGTATTTATTAAAATGATAGAACTGGATGTAACCCTCTTATATGTTATATTTGCAACCTTTGTTCACATTTGCAACATTTAAAATTCTTTATTGAGCATGATAGTGTTTTGAAAGTCAAAAAAAGATTCAAAATCACATTTTATGTTGGACTAAAGGACTAAAAAAAAGACACAAAATGACCAAAAAAACACCGAAGACACAAAATGACAAAAAAGGACACAAAATGACTAAAAAAAGACACAAAATGACTAAAAAAGACAACAACAGACACAAAATGACCAAATAAGAAGGAAAAAAAATGTTGGATTCAAAAATGGCCAAAATAGCCAAAGACTCCATAGAGTTAGAGAGAAAGATTCTGACATATAAACAGGTTTCTACTGCATCCAAACAGAAAATTATCTAAATGACCTGTTGTTAGGATGCATTCTTTGCAATTCTGCACAGCATGTATTCATAAGCTCAGCATAAACTTATACTTACATTTCCGTGTATTCGTGGAATAAGACTTGTGTCGCCTCTGACCACGTGAGTAAGTGTTTCAGTTGACAAGCTGACCTGATATGTTACATCTGTGTTGACAACTTTATCGTATAAGCACAATGTTAAGCAACCTTCAATGTACCAGAATAACTGGCACCATGCCACGACAAGTATTTAAGAAGTTTCAGTCTCTGTAACCTTTACATTCATTCTGAAGCCAGAAATGTATCCTAGTGGATTAAATGTGCTTTGAACAACCACCTCTCTGCTTGTTCTCCTCATTCATTAACCCTCTGGAGTCACCAAAAGCGCCAACATTATCAAATCATACGACTTCTTCATGATGTCATGGCGTAAAAACGAAGCAGTGGGTTTCCCTGCCACCAACTTCCCTTTAAAATACTGGCTTTAAACTCCATGCCAGTTTTTGTTTGATGATGATAGGCCATCATGATAGGTCATAAAGGTGAGGTTGTGCAGATAAAAAAAGATACTGACATGACATGGTAAACATTGTTTTAAGTGTTATATACAGGCAGAATTAAAAGGATCCAAAAACGGCCAAAATAGCCCCAGACTCCAGAGGGTTAAACCACAACAAAAGTGCATACAATAACCTGTCAATGACACCAATTAAAGGACCCATTGGCTATTGGTCTGAAGATAAAGACTGAAGACTTTTTCTTCTTCTTCCACAGTCTGATTAGCAACTTCAGACACAAGAATGGAGCTGGAGTTTGGAGTCGACTGATTTCTATGAACAAATATCTGCATATGAATACATTTCAGAAAGCGAATAAAAAAACTAATTGTATTTAGACGACAGCCGATGGGTTCCTCTCCACAGAATACTACAGTAGCCGAGTAGTCAATATTACTCAGACGACAAACAGAAACCAGAACAAAATCCAAAATATTATCCCCTTACTTATGAATTGCTCATTTATATGCAGATACCGAGATAAATCACACGATCCACTGACAACCAATAACTACCTGGAAGTGATAACGGTCCAGATTTACAAAGGCTTAAAACTTTTGGTGACCTTGTGGCAATAATTAAAAATATTATGGAGAGAGTTGACTAATGCTATTAACAGTTCAATGGTTGGTTAGTAATTGATAACAAAGATGTTCTATCACAATCAATTGCATGTAGAATACTACTTTGGCACCAGTACAACAAAAAGACCCTTTTGGGGTTTTTTAGCCGTGTTTCCTCTAGGGGAAAGAGTGGCTGCTGGGAAAGTCTCAGGCCAGCCCTCTCAAATGGACGCTGACGCAGTGTGTCTCCATTACAAAAAATGGCCGCAGAGGGATTACAAGACTCCGGAGGTGACATATGGTTTTCTATCATTGTGTAATCACTTAGCGAAAGTTTCGACCGTGACGCGACCGATTAAAGACGGAGACACAACTGTGGCCTCTGTAGCTAACTACGCACAACGTCCACTGCTCATCATAAACAAACCAGCATGGCTGATTATGCACAGTGTCTCCGCTGATCATAAACAAACCAGCATGGCTAATTGTGCACAGCGTAGCCGCTGATCATAAACAAATAGGCACAGTAACGGTACACAACGTGTCCACTGCTGATCGTAAATTAGCCAGCATCACTAACTGTGCACGGAGTGTCCGGTTCTTGTTGTAAACAAACAAAGATAGCTAAGTGAACACCTCATGCAGCATCTATACACTGAACTGCTACAGAGCTAACTGTTAGCCTATTAGCACTGTGCTACTGTGCACCTCGTTCTGCGATGCCGGACTGCACTATGAAAGGACAGAAAATCACACCTTTGTGAGATCACTATGAACGCCCTAAGGCAAAAAGCCAGCACAGATCTTTCACAAACCACACTATGAAAGGAGCTTATGTTTATTGTCGCTTGTTACTAGTTGCTACTTCGCCGGCTTTTAGAAATGTTGCGTGTTGTTGTGGCGTCGGGGACTACGTCACATCCTGCTTAGCGTTCTATCTGGCAGCAACCAGGCTTTCTTCAGGGGAGAAAACAGCCCTGCTCTTCGACAGGGCCAAAAAAAGTTCGGTCAAACCGCTCAGGACATCTCATATTCAAATTAGGAGTGTTTCAGCAAGTGAGACACGCCTCATTCCGGGTATTCAACTGTAATCGAAACACCCCTTATGTTGTACTGGTGCCAAGGTAGTTTGTTTTTTATGAATTTCTTGCCCCAAACCAGGGATGAAGATGACAAAATGAGAGTGAAGAACTGTGTGGGGCAATTAACACTTCTTTAGTTTCAGTTCCTTAGTTAATTCATTCTGTCTCTGCTCTGACTTTCAGCTGCCTTTCAGTTTTCCTGGGCTGCCTGAATCTCTCGGCTCTGACTGCCGTTAACTAACGATTGTCTTAATTCCTGGATCTGCCTTTCATTATTTAGAACTGCATAATGTCACCTAACCAAGCTTTTACTGTAACCGCCTTACTTTCTACTGCTACATGGCCAGCTAATAATGCATCAAATGGAAGTAAACTCCAAGGCTAGTCACTGTTTGAATGCAGCTTTGTGATGACAGTCACCTCACTTGTCTCTTCTGTCTTCTTCCATTTAAATCCTTTCTGCTGTTCCCTTTCATTCCCCTCCCACCTTCTGTCACGTTCTCCTATTTCAGGCTATTTTTCTTCCCCTCTCCCCTCTTCTGTGTGTGTTTCTATATTTGCAGAAGAAACATAATAATCCTCAAATGGGGTTATTTATTTATTCATTTGTAGTGTCAGCAATTTCAAGGAGCAACTGGAAAGGCTTTGTTTTCTCATACAGCTGAAGGGAGTGGGTTTCAATCGACAACACAGAACGGTTTATCAAAGACCTGCTAACACAGAATATCCATGTCTGACACTAGGAGGCTGCTTGTCCCAACACAAGACATAGTAGGTGGTTAGTAGGCAGTGGCACACTCAGACTGTTTGAAGGGCAGGGGCCAAAAATTAAAAAGGGCACAGTCTGCACAACATGGGGCCCCACCAGCACCCAAAAAGCTATGATGCAAGGTGAAATAGTCCTCATCCTTGATTGCAAGTTAAGTTCAAAACCAGAACCAACACCAAATTACGATGCACCACGGGAACAGCTGTTAATTTATGGAACAAATTGGAGAATGACTTAAAAACATGCAAAAGCATTAACTTATGTAAAAAAGCACTTAAAAACAGGATGATTCATTTATATATGTTAGAGTAATGAGTGGTGACACGTGCTATGCTGCTGCTATTTTTGTTTTGTCTTGTTCTGTATGTTTGATTGTCTCTCTTTTTTTCTCTTCTTCTTTTTTAAGGAAGATGGAAGAAAGGGGGAAGAAGGGAAAGGAGAAAAGGAAGGAGAAAGGAAGAAGAAAGGGAAAAAAATCAAGCAACTTCTCTCTTTTCTGACTGCTTATTTATTAATAAATAACAGATTGTACATTTTTAATTTTTAACTAACTTGAGTTGTAACAGGGTAGGCGTAATAAGCTATGCTTCAGCCTTTTCGGTCCAAATGTCTATTATCAATTTTCTTTCTCTGTTTACTTATTGTTTACTTTGATCAATGTTTTATTCTGGTTTGTTACTTTTCTTTTGGACATGTATTGACCGAAATAAACAGAAACGAAACAATTACCATTAAGTTAAAAGGAGATCCAGATCAAAGTAATTAATGATATGGTACTGAAAATTAAAACCATCGAACCGAACCATCTAGCGGGGGTCCAGGGGCATGGCCCCCCCAGGATCAAATTTGTACACTTTTAAGAAAAATGCATCAATCAGCTAAATGAGAGCAAAAACCTCACATAACATTTTTCACAGTTCAGTGATAGTCTATTATAGAATGTTTATTGATATCCTACTGTGACATTTTTGTAATCACTGCAGATCATTTTCTTCACTGGGATTCTTTTTCTCTCTATTGCAAGGGCTCTTTATCATATTTTCTAATTTGGCATCTAATTGCGCTTTTCTACTAAGAAAACAGGTATATTTTTAATCCGCTTTTTGCTTCGTTATCCATTGCAGATTTTAGTACCACTCGATGTAGCAACGCCTCTTTCGCATTCCCCGTTCGTAGAGAGGTGGAGGCACCTAACGGGCAGAAGGCCACTAGAAGGGCACTCATTAAGGCACATTATCGATTTTTTTTTGCACTAGAGGGCACATCATCATACTTTATTGGGGCACCCAACCATTTTTGCATGTGTAAAGGGCAGCCAATAACTGTAATTAAGGTAATATCTAGGTAGTTAAAGTTTGAACAAATTATGAATATACCATTGATTTAAAGTGCCATTGTACCACAGTTTTAGCTCCTCAATGACAAAAAACACTTTATTTTTGCTGAAAACTTGAATTTTGAATATATTTTGGCAACTACTCGTGGCAGCCATTGATTTCCATTCAACTTTTCAATTCAAAAGAGGCTTTATAAGTTTCAAGAATGATGTCAGGGCAGTAAAATACAATCAGTCAGAGCCAGACAGTACACAATAACAATAATATAATATAAGTAAATATTATGTGTGTCTTGAGCACTTTGTGTTTACTTGTTTTCCTGTTACTTCCAACTCGAACTTCCTTGCTTTGTGCCAGTAAGAGAACTGTTGTGACTGACTTGTTTCAGCATATTAGCAGTTAGCTCACTTGCTACAGTATATATGCAATTGAACAAAGAGTGGCTAATGCATGGTTGCTGTAATGTAAGATTACATAAATGTATGTAGTAACATTCTACAGAAATGTTATTTGAGCACATTTCATGAACCTAAAAATAAGAGATTATTGTCAACCAGCTGTCCACAGGGACCTTCGGGCTGCTGACATCACCGCCTTTGCGAGGCAAATGTGGCCTTCTACTTCCCCCTTCTGTCTCCTGTCTTTCTGTCTGCAGGTGTGTGTGTGTGTGTGTGTGTGTGTGTGTGTGTGTGTGTGTGTGTCTGCTCGTCTCTCTTACACTCTGTTTATGTGGAGTAAAAGAGCACAATCACAAACAGTAGTTATACTAATTCTATTCCTGATAATACAGTGAATAAAACTACAGCTGCAGATTGTAAGCATGCCACAGAGCTCCACGATGTGGCAAGTGGGTGCAGAAAGGAAGTTAACAGCGCTTTCTAAAGAAAGAGAGGACAGAACATAACACAACAGCATAGTTTTTTCTGTTCATTCCACTCAGACGCTGTTAAAAAAAGCACTTTGGAGAGCAGGAAAAAAAACTGAATCAACCATCCGTGTTCTCAAGTTGATTTCTCTTTCTGTATTAGATTCCACAATTTTTAACTACTTAACTGCATTTGGTGTCCATTAAATTAAATTCAACCGAGAATTGTTTGGTCAAATAAGACAAAATTCTTAGTCTCAGTTTTATTTCTCCACAATGAGAGTCAGAGTCATATTGTTTGTGGGTGTTTTATATGTTTGGACGGGTTGATGGCTTAATTTCGTTGTACTTGTACTTGTTACTCTGTGCAATGACAATAAAGGCTTTCTGATTCTGATTCTGAAAAAATAGCCGAACTTTGCAGCGTTATTTCGACAACTTACCGACACAATATCCTGACATGCATGGTCAGCCTATAGATTCCTTAGATCTTCTTGTTTCATATGTTCATATGTGTATGTATCTCCAGTATATTCCTAAAAGTCAGCCCAGGCGAGGCTGTCTGAAAGCTAAATATCTATACTTGGCGAGCCCGAATCGATATAATATTGCCACGCAAAATATTTCGATACTCTGCTGTATCGATTTTTTCCCCCACCTCTAATATTTGTACATACACAGCAAATTGAGAGGAGTTGAATTCTTGGTGTTAAACTAGACATACACTAGTAGAGTTAATTATACTCTGGATAGAGTTAATCCATTATAATTAACTCTCAGGCGATAAATAGTTGTTGTCAAAACCGAGTGTAAAAAGGACGCGTCACTAAATCAAACCTGTGTAAAAAGTGTAAATGTTTAAATTTTAACTCCGAACTTCTTACTCTTAACTCTGATCCTGTATTTCACACCTCGAGTGTTAACTCAAGTGTTCTTTTTGGCATTAAAATTTAACGCCAAAAAGAGTCAAATTTACACTAACTTAGTGTAAAGGTACCAACACTCGAAAAAGTGTTAAATTAACACTTTGAGGTGTGGACCCATATAGACACTTTAAAAGTGTTAACCCTTTATCAGGCGAAGAACGGTATTTGGTAACTTTACGAGAAAAAAAGTGGGAAAAAAAGCTTTTTTCTCGCAGATTCACCACTTCACCACATTTTTTTCTAGTAGATTTCTAGAGAAACTTTTTTCTCAAAATATTACCCCCCTCCCCCGTGTTTTTTTTACACATTCTGGCTGTATGTAATATCCTCCAATATTCTCCAGGGTTGAAATTTGGATTTGCAAGTATTTCAATGAGTACCCTCTTAAGGGTTAATATCAACTCTTACAGTGTTAATTTGGCTGATTTTACTGTGTATTAAGGCAGAAGAACAGGTCAATTTTTGCGTTCCACATAAACATCAACTTTCAAAATGTTACCGGCAGAGGCAAAGCACGTTTGCACAATATCTTTCAAGTTTGGTTCAGTCAACTTTGACATGCAAATTCAAGCCTTTGACCGACTGCAAACTATCTAGACAGCAGCACGGAGCTGGCATAGTTGCTGTGTGGCACCATCCGGTTATATTTAAACCCTCTTTGGCATATCAGAAGCTTTCACAATCGAGGTTTCCTCTTCTTGTCCACTTTGAATTATAAAAAAATAAATAGCCACAGTCAACAGCAGCCACTGCACAACCCACAGGGAGCCACTATGTCATCAAACGTCTAGTATCTATTTTGTGAAGATGCACAAATGAGTTTGTGGTGTGACTGGCCACTGAGGAGGAGAGCAGAGGGTAGGACGCTTAAGAAGAGGGCATTGAGAGTTAAAGAGGAATGAGAGAGTCGATAAAGATAAGGTGATTTCAAAGGGGAGACTGCCATGGGTGTGCACAGTGAGGAATCAAAAGCAGGGAGACATTGCCAACGGAGCGAGCACACCGAAGCTGCTCCCATATAACAGCTTTGAAGTCCAAGAGAGTGTGAAATAGCCTCACCTTGGTCGACTGGTGAAATAGTGCATCCAACATGCTAATGTCACTGTGCCGCTAGCTCAGTCGGGAGGAAACTCCCCGCGCTTAACATGACGAGGACCCATCTCCTGTCAAACTGTCACCTCGGAAACATGTCATTTGGCCGCAACGCTGCGACGCTTTCACAGTTTCAAGACAAAAAAAATTCATCACACCCCGAGAGGCCGAGGCTTTCAGGCATATGAAGTGGACGGAGTGGTAAAAAGGCCAAGCAGTGCAACTCAGTGCTTAACAATTTGGTTGCCTTGACAACAATATTACTTCTATCGCAGTAGAGGCTCGGCGAAGCAAATCGCACACAATGTTTTAATTAATTTCACATTCTCCTGTTTTGTATATCTGTCTTTTTCCTCTGAACAAAGACGTCACACTGAGATTTCAAACCCCTTCAACTAATATACACCCTGAGCAAATATAGTAGTTTGCTATATTTGTATTAATAACTACGACTGCTGAGAAATCAAAGAAAGTGTGGATCCCCGCGCTGAAATCCTGGAGCTTAGAAAAGTGATGATTAGTGCTGAGGAGACAGGAGGGGGAGAGAATAAAAGTGAGACAAACAAGGGGCACAGAGAGAAAGCAGACAAAGAGAACATGACATGGTCGGCTGGAGGTTTCTCCCCCTGGGAGAAGCACACAGACCAGTAAAGATCAATACTTTGTTTCTTAATTGGGCGTGTATTTAAAGGCCCGCCTGCATCCAGTAATCACTGATATCCAATGATAGCGCCATTTAGCTCTGCTGAACTCTGTGGAAATCCATAAAAGAGATGAGAGGAGAGGAGAAGAGCTTTTGACAATGTAAGGAGAATATTTAAGTCTATAATATTTCTGACCAATGTAGCAAAAGTGATTTAAAATGCAAGTTGTTTGGTCTATGTTCTGTAGTAAAGAAGAAATCACAAATACGTTTGGATATGGATAAATAATGCATTAGTTGGTTCAAGAAAAGACGACTTATCTTCTATATTAGCCTTCCACAGGGTCATAAATGAATTAAAATAAGTTACTTAATACAATGTTTATTGGTAGAAGGCGATCTTTAGTGGAGGAAGTTTGGTGAAGTAGTATAAAGAGCGACAAAGTCAGCATAGAGAGAAGGTCGGGTTGGATGGATGGTCCAAAAAAACAAAGGCTGTGTGAAACCAAAGTCAACATAACATGCTTAATCCTCTGGGGTCTATGATTTGTTTGACGTTCCGAGGTCATGTAAAACCAAAGAAATGATCGTTTTAATTTGATCTTTTCTCCTTATTGTTGTATAGATTTATGATGATTTTAAACTCTAAGCTATATTTATACAGGGTTTATTTTTTTATTTATTTTTTCTCAGGGTAAATGTATATCGTAATTGTTTGTAATTTTATTCTATTTTGTAGATGGGGTAATTGTATATTGGATTTTTATAGTATTGTGATTTTGAATGTAGTTGTAAAAGCCCAACTAGGGACAGGAGTTGAAAATTAGCTGAAGCTATATCTCTATATGCAGCACATCGGATGCATGCCCTGTATCTATGCTAACTGCATTGTCCCTATCAAATAAAATATATATTTTTTTAAAATTAAAAAAATATATATTTAAAAAAATAGTACACAATTACTTATTCAAGTATAAAAGTAGGATGGGGCGAGGCAGGCGTGGCATTTTGCAAAAATGGAGAAAAAAAAGGGCTCTAATCATCTAACGCTGCTCCTATAAGTAAACATGTTTTTATGGTCATTTTTGTGTATAGTTTTATTATATTTGAATTTTCCCTTTATATGTTCACATTTTCAACCTATGTTTACATTTTTTAGGCCCGAAACAGTTTATTGAGCATATTTGTGGTTTTTATTGTCATAAATAGTATAATTTTATTTCAGATTTCATGATTTTGTGTAATTTTGGGCTCAATATGTTAATAAAGTGGGTTAAAGTGAAAAAATATTAGTCAGATCATGTTGAAGTTGTGCTGAGAAAATACCAAATACCAAACATGAGTATAGTAAATATTATGTGAAAAAATAAAAAATAAAGAGTAAATAGGCTCAGACCCCAGAGGGTTAACTTACGTCTTGCATAACATAGTTTAATTTACGTATACGACTTAAGTGATGCAGCAAATGTACTTATTTTAACCCAGATCTTCCCGTAAACCTAACAAGTAATCATGGGAGGCTGAGTCTCTACTGCCGCCTTATCCCCTCTCTATCTGCCCTCTCTCCACTCTCTCCCTCTGCACTAATGAAGAAATAAAAAGCTCCCAAACAGACTGTGACTGTGACTTGTTGAAAATTACACAATGTGGTGTCTCGTTCTCAGTGGAAACAGCTTTTGGCTCAGCGTAGTGAGTTCAGGCCCAGTGCAAAGACCATAATTATCTGGACAACAGCCAGTCAAGATTTTTTTTGTGTTTTTGCCAACTCACCAAATCACTTTGACCTCAGACGGCTTGTAAAGACATTGCTAAAGGATGATTCTGGTTCATTACAACTACTTGTTCTTGTAGTTTGATTATCATTTATGATGATAGTGTAAAATGCTGAGATCAAAAGACAGTTAGAGCTAATTATTGGTTCAAAACAACAGCAGCTGGGCAAAAATTCAATACAGAACTTTACTGTCTTTCAATGGCATCATATTGTCATAAAAACAAATATCGAGATATTGTGATACAAAATGACATTGTCTAATTTGATACAAACAAGCACTAGGGCTGGGCGATATGACAATATATATCACCTGAACAATATAAAAATGCTTGTTGTATATATTTTACGGTAATGTTTATATTGTCCATTTTATTATAGTGTCAAAAACCAGCAGGTGTATTGTGTTAATGCAAGGTTTACGTCATTTAGATAATGATTTACATTCTGATCCCTGCAGGTAGTGTTAAGTCTATGGAGTCTTGGGCTATTTTGTCCATTTTTGAATCCTTTGCATGTCTTTTTGTGTCTTTGTAAGTCATTTTGTGTCTTTTTGGGTCATTTGTGTCTTTTTTGTGTCTTTTATTGGTAATTTTGTGCCTGATGTGTCTTTTTTAGTTATTTAGTGTCTTTTTTTGGTCATTTTGTGTCTTTTTTGTCATTTTGTGTCTTCTGTGGTTTATTTTTGGTTATTCTTTCTTCTCATTTTGTGTCTTTTTTAGTCATTTGTGTCTTTTTTTGGTCTGCTTTGTTTTTATGTCTGAATGTGATGAAGAAGCCATGGTTTGGCGCTTTTGTAGCCTCCAGAGGGTTAAAGCTGGAGCGAACCATAGAGGTGCTGCTTTGCTAACACTGAGAATGGCGCATACAAAAAAATGTTTTCATATAGACAACTTATTAACAGAATAACCAGAAAAACATGCTTTATCGTGATATCCTTATTGAGATATGAAATAACTTATATTGGGAAAGAACATTTTGGCCATATCGCCCAGCCCTACATAGCTGCTTCAATAGCATTATTTTTACCACTGAAGGTTTTTGCTCTTCTCCCGAGCACAGAAAGTTCCTCCAATCACCTGCCAGGTATTTTCTGAGTATCTGTCCTTCCCCAACTCTTCTCAGAGTAACAAACCATCTGGCGGCGTCAGATCAAGAGAGGAGGGGAAGAGGAGGAGATATCTCTCACAAAATATTCACACAAATTATTCTGAATCACTTAACCCTTGCAGACTTTATTACTCAACAAGAACCAAACAAATTGCCTTGTTTATGCAGCGGTAGATTACCTCCTCGCTGAGGCTTAACTTTTGAACTGAGTGATGGCTGAGTTAGGGGCGACTCCAACACAGTCGCAGGAAACCGGGGATTGTTTATATCAATGGGTCGCTCGCTAATAGCAGAGCCGTAATGGCCGCCACCGGGCTCACTCCTACGCTTTGTCACCGTTACAGCACAGCTCTCATTACACCTTGCTGGGGCCAATTTAATTGAACTAACCCAATCAGAGCCCAGGAGCGCTCCGGTCTGCTGAGCTCGGCAGCGCAGGTAATAGAAGCTGATGGAAGAAAGATTAAAAATGTTGCTGCTGAATCACACTTTGCATATCCCACATTCCCCGCTATGTTTATTTGCACTGGCAGAGATGAATTATGGGAAATGGTGCGGCGGCGGCGGCGTAAGCTGCTCGTGTAGCCTTCTGAGAGCAAACAGAGCCGAGATGATATTCTATGTAAATGTTTCTTTAGCAAGTGTAATGGGGTAAAGTGGTGCATGTGCAAAGTGAGCTGTTGAATATTCCTTTTCAATTATGTTTTAATGAACTGTGACAATGTGAGGCTCAGAGGGGAAATGTCGATGAAATATTTGCTTGAAATTTAATTTTAAAGAGGGGGAGCTGCAGGAGGCCTGTACAGAGACGCACAGAGAGATGTTGGCCTGATTTCCCACAGAAACACACACACAAACAAACACACACACACACACACACTGCATTCAGCTGAGAGTAATCCATCAAGTCTTTCTCTCTTCACACACACACTCAGGTTGAGAGTGATTTACTAGTTCTTTCTCACTGACTCACACTCAAACGCACACACACACACACACACACGTTTACATCTCAGATTTATGGAAAGCTAGCCCAGTGTGACCTCCAGAGTTACTGTTGCTTCAACAACTGCCTCCTCGTCACAACCTGCACTGTCAAAATAGCCGCCACACACAGCCAATCACGGCACACTTCAAAGCCCTTTTCGCCCAATTGCATTTGGCAGCCTGACTCCAGATCACAGCTTACTGAGCAGAGCGGAGAACTGTTTCTGAGTTAACATCCCCCAGCAGAACGCCTTTTATGGATAAACCAATACATTGCGAGAAAAAGGCAGAACGCACCAGAGAGTTCACAGACAAACACACAAACATAAGCAGTACACACACAAACAGCCGACACAAGCCCCGCACCCCGTGGTTAAGAACATTTGGAGAGACTAGACGAGGAGCTGCAGTGTGCGTAGATCATCTGAGGTAATCAAACTCCAAGTGGGACCCTTGTCAGGTCAGATCTCGACAGGATTTCAACATGAATCCGTCTAAAGCTCTCCACTGTTGTACAGGGACCACTCAACAAGCAGTCGTTTTGGTGTGTGGAGGAAGTTTTAGTGGGGAAATGTGTTCAGAGGCATGAATGCCTACAGTGCATTATTAAGCACCCAGTATCTGGGACATAGTCCTAAGTAAAAGGTCATCTGCATAGTTTGAAGATGCATCATGCAAATCAACTGTTTACATTTGCATAGGAATGAAGCCATGTTCGACTTTAGCCTTAACTGGGCTCACCATTTGTTTTGGACATACGGTACCTTGACACTGTTTTTGTTGTTTTAGTGGCAGCAAAAACTTCAGGCGCACAAATCGTTTTTCATTCTTGTTCTCTAAGCATGAACTCTCATTCCAATTCAATCTGCTGTACTGTCCAAGACAAAAAACTTGTGCATGTCTAACTGTCCGAGGGACGAGAGCATATCGTGTTGCATGAAGACGGACACAGGACAGCTTGTTTGCTTCATTAGATCTCTAGTAGCCATAGGAATGTGACAGAAACAAAGAGTAAAAAGTGAAGGAGTACAAAGAGCGACAAAGCCCACATAGAGAGGAGGTCGGGGAAGATGGATGGGCCTTATGTACGAGGAGAAGGCCTTTTGACATTGTAAGGAGAATATTAAATTCTAATATTTGTGACCAACAAAGCAAAAGTGATTTAAAAGCCAAGTTGTGCAAAAAAGTATGCGTATGGATAAATAATGCATTAAATAGTTTTAAAAAGACAACTTAGCTTCTATATTCTATCTAAGTCTGGTGAAGTAGTATAAAGAGCGACAAAGTCCACAAATAGAGGAGGTCGGGCTATATGGATGGGCCAAACAACAAAAGGATGTGTGATCCTAAAGTCAACATAAAATACCTAACTAAGATCTTCTGTAACATAGTTTAACTTACTACTTAATGTACTTATTTTAACCCAGATCTGTCCGTAAGGTGGTGGTCACTACAAACAACATACAAGTTTAAATGTAAAATAAAAAATTTGGTGCATAGCTGACAAAACAAGTCATGTTTTGCTTTGTGTACAGCATCTTCCATTCCAGAAAGAGTGCCATGAAGCAGAACTGAGATCTAAATTACATTTGCAACAATACCCTAGTTGTTGTTGTCACACCTAAAGAAAACAGACTATAAATAGTAAAGACATGAGAACCAGGGTTGTCAACACTAATGACAGCATCAACAAGCATACGAACAAGGAACTTCTGTAGAGTACTTGACCAAAAATGGGCATGTTATTATGTCATTTCCAGTGTTACTTCTCACAAGCATTTCCATGATGGTTTGGAGACATCAGGGATTCCTCTTGGTGAAAGATCTTGTAGTGTGTAACCTCCTTCTGTTGGTCAGTCATGTAGTGTGAAAATCAGAACCACTTCAAGTCTCCTGATTACAAGACAGCAGGTTGTGTAGTGTGAACAGTAGAGTGATTTGATGACTCTGAACATTATGTTGTGAACCATCAGCCCAGTGATGCTTTTCATCATCTTCTAGCTCATTATTTTGGATTTGTGGCCTGCAAATCTGCACTTTTTGTTCACTTTAACTGTGCTGTTTTCAGATGCAGCAGGCAGCTGATTTTAAACACATATCTTTTGATAAACCCAACCTGCCCAGCACCACAGTGGAGAGAAACTTCCTGGTGAACACAGTCGAGCTTTTTGCAGCTGAAGAGCCAGAAACCACAACATTTTTTGACTAGCTGATGACTGCTAATTGATCATTTTCTGCAGTTCACCTCAGCATTTAAGCTCTAAAATAGATTAAACTCAAACTTAAAATAAAAACAGGTGTGCATAAATTACACGCAATTAAACATTGTTTTTTTTCCAACTTGCCTGTTTGAATACTAAAAAGCTTTTAGCACTGGTAGTTCCCCTGAGACTCTGCTCCGACTCACACACATTTGTTACTGTCTTTGACATGGGTCTCAAACTTGCGGGCCAATTGCGGCCCTCGTGACGATATTTTGTGGCCCCCACCTTGATGTGAAAGGTTAATGTGAGATTTATATGAATGGCTCTTTGCCATGTTGTGTGTGGAAGGTCCCTTTAATTACTTTTTTGGGTAATTTTGTGTCTTTTTTTTAATAATTCTGTGTCTTTTTTAATAACCGTGTCTTTTTTGGGGTCATTTTGTGTCTTTTTTTTGTAATTTTGTGTCTTTTTTTGTAATGTTGTGTCTATTTCAAATCATTTTGTGCCTTTTTTGTCACTTTGGCTATTTTTTAAGTAATTTACTGGTTTTTTTTTCAGTCATTTTGTGTCTTTTTTTTTTAGTAATGTTGTATCTTTTTTGCATTTCTTTCCCTTTGAAAAGCTGCTGATGACTGCTAATTGATCATTTTCTGCAGTTCACCTCAGCATTTAAGCTCTAAAATAGATTAAACTCAAACTTAAAATAAAAACAGGTGTGCATAAATCACACTCAATGAAACATTCCTTTTTTTTTTTCTAACTTGCCTGTTTGAATACTAAAAAGCTTTTAGCGCTGGTAGCTCCCCCTGAGACTCTGCTCCGACTCACACACATTTGTGACTGGATACTGTTGGCTTTTGCCTGCATGCACCCATGTGAGCAGAGCTACTACTGTCTCATCCAGGTCAGCCCTCTCTGTTCAGCTACAACAGTGCAACCGGTCAACCATCTCAAATTCTCCCATGCCACCCCCCCTCCAGAAACCCCTCGAATCACAGGCTGCCCATGGCTGTCTGTGCTGGACTCACTGCGCTGGTGTTGGCACACATAAAAGGCTGCTAAAAAAGCTGCAGTACATAACTCAAAGCCACGGTCCAACTGTGCCCTCAGTCCAGTAAGGACTGCAGACTTGCTGCTCTGAGTATCTTCTCTCACAGGCGGCAAAGTTTTTCTTCAACTTTCCTCCAGCAAACAATCAAATCCCCTCCTGGCTTTTTCTCACTGCTGCTTTCTTATGTGATTATTGTTGACCCAGCAAATGGACGGCTGCTGTATCATATGAGTAAATCCTGGCATTTAGCCAGGATTTACTCAATTGCGGCCCTCATGATGATATTTTGTGGCCCCGACCTTGAAATGAAAGTTTAATGTGAGATTTATATGAATGGCTCTTTGCCATGTTGTGTGCGGAAGGTCCTTTTAATTCCTTTTTTTGGTAATTTTGTGTCTTTTTTTAATAATTCTGTGTCTTTTTTAATAATTTTGTGTATTTTTAATATTTTTGTGTCTTTTTTAATAATTCTGTGTCTTTTTAACATAATTTTGTGTCTTTTTTTAGTAATTTTGTGTCTTTTTTTGGTCATTTTGTGTCTTTTTGGGGTCATTTTGTGTCTATTTTAAATAATTTTGTGTCTTTTTTTTGTCATTTTGTGTCTTTTTTTTGTCATTTTGTGTCTTTTTGGGGTCATTTTGTGTCTATTTTAAATAATTTTGTGTCTTTTTTTGTGACTCTGGCTAAAAAGCTTTTAGTAGCTTTTTAGCCAAGGACTGCGGACTTGCTGCTCTGAGGATCTTCTCTCACAGGCGGCAAAGTTTTTCTTTCCTCTAGCAAACATTTAAATCCCCTCCTGGCTTTTTCTCACTGCTGCTTTCTTACGTGATTATTGTTGACCCAGCAAATGGACGGCTGCTGTATCACATGAGTAAATCCTGGCATTTCACTGCTGCCTCCCACCTGACATTTATGTTATTTTTATGAATGCCATTTGGTAATTTTTGTTTTTATGGGCGCTGGGCTGGAGCAGACAAATGCAGATGAAAGCAGTAATGATGAAAAAGAAGAGTACAGGTCTTTCAATGTCATGCACACTTTCCTGGTAATATCAATTATCATCTGCCTTTTTTTGGGATTGTCCTTGTTCTTTAACATGGGTCTCAAACTCGCGGCCCGCGGGCCAATTGGGGCCCTCATGATGATATTTTGTGGCCCCCACCTTGATATGAAAGTTTTAATGTGAGATTAATACGAATGGCTCTTTATCGTGTTGTGTGTGAAAGGTCCCTTTAATTACTTTTTATTGTAATTCTATGTCTTTCTTAAATAATTATGTGTCTTTTTAAATAATTGTGTCTTTTTTTGGTAATTTTATGTCTTTTTGCGGCCATTTTGTGTCTATTTTAAATAATTTTGTGTCTTTTTTGTCACTTTCTCTATTTTTTAAGTAATTTAGTGTTTTTTCATTCAATTTGTGTCTTTTTTTGGTCTTTTTTGTCTTTTTTTCTGTTATTTTGTGTCTTTTTTTTTAGTCTATTTTCATTCCAGCTCAAAAAATGACTATATTGGTTATCAATTATTTTCCGCCTTTTAAATTTTTCTAAATGTTCTAAATGTTAAATCTATAAAGAATCGAGGGCAGTTCATGGCTGTGGTTCTATAAGAGACAGAAGAGTAACAACATCACACAAGCAAACACTTGATCAGTTGAGGCTTTTAAATTCAGAGGGGAAACAATTACCTGTAAAGCCCCAATAGAGAAAGAGTCACTAAAGAAAATCAACATTTAAACAGGCCAGTGTTGCACGGTTTATTTTCCCGATAAGGGCCACGCGAAGCATCTCATTGATTTTTCTGCGTGTGAGAAGAGGTTAATTACAATCTCTGCAGCGGTCAGCGTCACGCACTCGTCTGGAGGTAACCATGAATGACTGAACGCCGCTGTGTGTAAGTATAGGTAACAGAAATGCAAGAGAAGTTTTAATCCCCCGAACTTGAGGCCAATTTAAGCTCCACTGAAGGGTTGGCACAGGAAATTGACCTCAGTCTGAAGTGCTACAGCAGAGCAGCTGATGAAAAGAGAAACACTGTGTTTTTCCACTACTGATCTATACCGCCCATTCGCTGTCTAGAGCTCCCTAAAGTGCTTGATTTTGTTCTTGTGGGAGAGTGCATTTTTCGGGCAAACAGCACTCGACACAAAGGCTTTCATGACTTCAAGAGCGGGAGGAGAAAGGGCCGCTCTATAGTGCGGCTTTCAAAGCTCATCTTTGATTCGAGCCCTGGATGTTTTCCCATCTTCTCAATCTCATTCAATGCTAAACAGTTGAACTTAGAAGTTTCAAACTGTGGGATGCTCCCCACCGGTGGAGGCATGCTGAAGGCTAAAGATATACTTTGGCAGCACAGCAATACACGGAGATGATCAAGGAAATGTTAAGCAGACAATGAATAATCTCCTACTGATGCAAATGTCACAGAGTCAAAAACACGCTCAAAGCCACCAACGTCTCCAGTCGTCTCTGCGTCGGCTTTGATATCGGAAGAAAATTAAAAACGAGAGTGTGGGCTCTTGGCGTCCATGCTAACGTTATCTGGCCAGACGATGTTTTCAAATGTAAACAGCGTAAAATCAGAGTAAACATCGAAAAAACGCTGAAAAAGTCTGACACCAGCTGTGATCCCAACCATATGGACAAGCAAGACCATCTCTACGTCCATTTAAACTAAAGCTCTTTATCGGAGGAGGCACAGAGCAAGGCATTCCTGAGACATTACGTTCATAAGAAATAGTAGACGTGAGGTTACTTTGAGCTCCAAAATCAAATCAGTTCATCCTCGAGTCCAAGTGGAAATTCATCCCAATTGTTAAAGAAATATCCTCAAGATGTTGATGAGATATCAAGTTCACCAGAATGAGGCAGATGTGAGGTTACAGTGATCTTGACATTTGACATGTAAAATAAAATCAGTTCATCTTTGAGTCCAAGTGGAAATTTGTGGAAATTATTTAAATTAATTTCCTGAGATACTTTGTACCTACGATTGGAACAGAAGTGAGGTTACAGTGACTTTTAAAATCTAATCATCTTTGAGTCCAAGTGGACATTTGTGCTAATATTTCAAAATAAGTTCCTGGGATTTCACATTCAAGAGAGTGGTACAGACATGAGGTCACAGTAACCCTTGATCTCCAAAATCAAATCCATTCATCCTCGAGTCCAAGTGGACATTCGTTTCAACTTTAAAAGTAATTTCCTTAAGGTGTTCCTGGGATATTGCATCCCTAAGACAGGAACGGAGTGAGGTCACAGTGACCCTTAATCTCCACGATCAAATTAGTCCATCCTTGAGTCCAACTGAACATTTGTGCCAATTTTTAAAGGACATTTCTTCAATTCCTGAGATATCACGTTCATGAGAATGGGACAGTTGTGATGTCACAGTGACCTCTGACCTCCGAAATCCAATCAGTACATCCTTGAATCCAAGTGCCAATTTTTGAAGGTGGACCTGATTTTAAGGCACTGCTTTGGGCTTTAATTAACAGATGAATGAATAATGAAAATAAAAATTGGTTACAGCTCTCGTGTTGACAGATGTAAGCAAGGAAAATCATGTTTGCCTCTTTTGTAGCGCAAGTTCAGTTTTTCTGTTGTTTTATATGCATCACTTGGGGAAATTCCACCTGTCATGTCCCATCACTGTTGCATGCTGGTTCACGTAATCCAAGTAGCTGAAGGCAGCGGAGGACTCAAACTTCCACGGACAGCTCCATCAACTGGTTTACCGACATCTCCCTTTGAACAAACAACTTTTTTTTCCTCCTCTTTCAGTCTTAGTCCGGGACACAAATCCATGCAGTCTTGCAGAGACACCCCACGCTGGCTGCGGCTCCAGCCCTGGCCCAAGTCGCCTGGAGGCCAAGTGCAAACACGCAGCATGACATGCGATTGAGTCTCCAGCTCAAAAGCCCTCAGCAGACGTGACTTCTGGCTCCACAGTTCATCAGCATCAATGTCAAACCCCAGTGATATTACTTCCAGTGTCTGGGCCAGTGAGCTGCCAGGAATTGACCCCTGACTTCTTTGAATTAGTCTCTTCTTCAGAAATGTTTACAGACGGAGCAGTGCGTCAGTTTCAGTTACAAATGAAAAGAAGCCTAAGCTGCCAGATAACAAATTGAGCTGCCTCATTGAGAACAAACACCGTCAGCCTTGAAATTTCCTCTTCCCTGAATCTTATTATACCTCGGTTCTTTTCTCCTCCCCCCTGTAGCTCTCACCCCAACCCCTCCCTGTCATAACAAGTGTGGTGTCTGCAGCGAGCTCTGGAGAGGGAGAGGTTCATCAGCAAATGGCTCCCTAAAAATCCAATCTCATTTATATGCAGATGAAATAAATATTGATGTGCTGCCATGCTCTCGTCGTGTTTTGCCTAATTGATGCCAGCGTTCTTGTATCACTCGCGCTAGGTATGACTATTGGCAAGAGGCTTGCTCTGTAATATGACTTGTTGCAGACAAAACAAAGTGCTGAAAGTGAGCAGACAGAACAGACAGACAGACAGACAGACAGAAAACACTACACAGCCTCCTGTAACAAAGCAAACAAGTGAGTGAAGTGACATAAGGAGGAGAGAGAGAGAGAGAGACTGCCTGGGATGATTCACTGATAGGTGGGTGTGTGGAGAATACAAACAGCTTTATATCTCAAAGCACTGTCTTCCTATACGGATGAAGCATATGCACAAATAATAGCTTACAATGCAGTTAAGCATGCAACTAACAGTTATTGCATTGCTACTGAAAATGATGATCCTGGTGCTTATATTGTAAAATAAAAATGCTGCTTGCATCTTCAAAGAACTCATAGCAACATCTTTAAATTGCTGGTTTTGTCCTCCCAAATACTGAATATATTTGAGATAAAACAAGAAAAGCAGCAAAAATCTGAGCAGCTGGAACTGTGCAGAGTGTCTCTATGGGTGGCACTGCTGGTTTGTTGACATTCACATCTGTATTTTTGTCTCTAGTGCTAATTAAATCGACTGCATTTAACTGAGCAAAAATATAACTGCAACACTTTTTATCTGCTCTCGTTTTTCACTAGTTTCTATGCACACAAAAGGCTTATTTCTCTCAAATATTGATCACAACTTGGTTAAAATCCATGGTCTCCTTTTCCAAGATAGTCCATCCACCTGACGGGTGTGCCATATCAAGTTGCTGATTTTATAGAATGATTATTACACAGGTGTGCCTTTGGTTGTCACAGCAAAAGATTTTGTTCTTTATACATACAGCCATGGCAGCAGACAAGGCTTCAAATATGGATGCTGCTGCTAGGGCTGGGCGATATGGCCACACCTTCTAACCTGATATGGGTAATTTCATGTCAATAACGATATACATCACAATATAGCATGTTTTCTAGTTATTCTGTTAATATATTGTCTATATAAAATAACAAGAAAAATACAACATGTAAAAATGAACAGAACCACAGGTTAAATATTTATGATAAAAAACAGTTGTGCAAAAAGAAACTGCAATTATGAAAGACAAGCTTCAGGTCTGAGATAGTGCAAAAAATAAATAAATACAATAAACAATAACAATTAGAACAATATTTTGAGGTTGTATGCAGTGCACAATATTAGGCAAGTTTGATTAAAAAAAATAACTTAACTTAAGTGTTCATTCCTTGGCTAGGTATCGATACTTTTGAAAATGAGTATCGTATCCAGATACAATGTTTTAGTATTGATACTTTTTTGAGTATCGATACTTTTGACAACCCTACATCTGAATGTCGTAAACCTTGCCGAAACACATTTTGGTTTGTGACAGTGTGATACAAACATTATCGAAAAATATATACAACAAGCATGTTTA
This sequence comes from Centropristis striata, assembly GCF_030273125.1. NCBI lineage: Eukaryota > Metazoa > Chordata > Actinopteri > Perciformes > Serranidae > Centropristis > Centropristis striata. The sequence goes on along the minus strand of NC_081538.1, from coordinate 24,735,542 downwards.
TATTGTTCAGGTGGTATATTTTGTCATATCGCCCAGCCCTAGTGCTTATTTGTTTTTATCATGATATGATGTCAATGATAAATGATTGTACAGAATGATTGCCCAGCCCTAGTTGCTGCAAATAGTTCTAAAACATAGATGCTCAACTCAGCACGAATCTGTACAACCACCAAAGTTTCAAGGTGGATACCCAAGATAAGTGCTACCAATTCAATATCCGACCAAATGTGAAATATGGTCACAATGTGCCCTCTTGTTCTGAGTTATGGTGTTGAATAATGGCCAGAAAAGTATTTTTGGAGAACATTTTAATGCCACAGTGAAGTCTGACCTTATGGATATAAAATATCACTTAATTTTATCCTGTTAGACATTTGTGTTAAACTTTGTCATAATTGGACTATGAATTCTTCCGTTATGGCTCAGTGACTTTGACCTTTGATCTCCAAAATCTAGTTAGACCATTCTTGAGTTGGCTGCAGATGCATTTTCATCATGAGATTAATCTGTGAAATTTCAAGCTATACTAAGACGGTTTCTGATAGTTATGCAGAAACTCTTTACTTGTGCAGATTAGGGCCCCGTTTACACAAGGACGCTTGCGGGTAAAAACAACAAAATATTTTTAACGGAAGTGCCTTTCGTTTAGACGGTGACAACGTTTTTGGGGCTTAAAAAGCAAAAATCTGAAACCACCCTCCAGAGTGGAAAACTTGAATACGCTCCGCCATAGCGTGTCCGTCTATACTGACAAGACGGAAAACTCTGCTCAGATCTGCTCATCTCGCGTACTCGTTAAGTCACATACATGCTCCAGTACAGGGAAATAAACAAACATGTTGGATTATTTCCATGCGTCGGACCTTTCTTTCCACCAAATGTACAGGATATGTACAGATAGTATTAGTGAACAGAGAAGGATCTGTAATTACCTCTATCACATTTTGGATTCCCCAATTGGTGGCTTTGGATGAGACCTGGGAGATCTAGTGGATGGTGGAGAACTTTGTGGAAGGAGTAGCTGATGAAAATGTGTGGCATGAAAACTTCCACATGCCCAAAGATGCTCTTATGGCTGTAAGTGATGCCGCCTGTCATGCATACCCAATCCAATTCCACACACTTTTGCGTCACCGTATGCACGCAGATTTCCTCCTGGAAACGCTCGTCCAAACACAGAATAAAAAATGAAGACGTAACGCCACTTTTGTGTCTTTTGTTCAGACCGTCATCATGTAAACTTGGCCTAACTGTTGCATCAGCTGTCCAGGCGGCTGGGTTGGCATGTTGACTCATGGTCTGCGTTTGTGAGGCCGGTTGAATGTGCTGCCAAATTTTTGGAAATGATATTAGAGACAGCTCATAGCAGTGAAATTAACATTTAATTCAGCCAGCGTGCCAATGGCACCGTCCATCAAAACTTCTAACATCTGTGGCATCATGTTGTGTAATAAAGCAGCACATTCAGAGAGGCCTTTTACTGTGACCGGCCTCAGGCACACCTGTGTAATCATCACGCTGGTAAATCAATGTGTTGAGATGTTTCACCTGACAGGTGGATGGATTATCTTACAAAAGGAGAAGTGCTCTGCATCATGGAGACTTTAATTTGTGACAAATGAGCCTTTTGTGCGGATAAAAACAGTCTTTGATCTTTTATTTAAACTTGTGCGAAACGGGAGACAAAACAAAACTGTTGCTGTTATATTTTTGTTCAAATTACATTGTATTTTAAGCCAAAGCATTTTACAATTTGCCTCTTATTTACCCATTCACACCCACACAAGGGTTGTAGGAATATACTGATTATGATGGTAAACTAGCGATCCAAAGTTTGGGGTCACCCAGAAATTGTCTGTGTTGTTTTCCATGAAAACAAACTATTTTATTCATGAAATGAGTTACAAAATAACCAAAAATATAGTAAAAACATTGACAAGGGGAGAAATAATCATTTTAACCTGTACAAATCTCAACTTTACCTCTAGATACTCAACCAGCCTGAGGAAGGATCATTTTATTGTTTCCTAAATCAGAACAAAACAGTTTTCAGCTGTGCTAACAAAGTGATCTTGACCATTGACATCTAAAATAAAATCAGTTCATCCTTGAGTCCAAAAGAATGTTTGTGTCAATTTTAAAATTAATTTCCTCAAGGCATTCCTGGGATATCACATACCTAAGATTGGAACGAAAGTGAGGTCACAGTCACTTTTAAAATCTAATCATCCTTGAGCCCACGTGGACATTTGTGCTAATTTTTCAAAGGAATTTCTTCAAACTTTTGAGCGGTAGTGTATATTGTGGTTCCAAAAAAAATTATGGTTAATTATAACATGGACATTCACATATATATGGTACTGACGGAAAAAAGTGAGATTTTCACATAGACTTCCATTAAAATGTTTTAAAAGAGAAAGCGGGCTAATTGCTACCCTCGTGACGATATTTTGTGGCCATGTTGTGTGTGGAAGGTACCCTTAATTTAATTTTTTTCCTTTTTTTGGGAATTTGTGTCTTTTTTTTAAATAATTCTGTGTCTTTTTTTTGGTCATTTTGTTTCTTTTTCAAGTAATTTAGTTTTTTCTGTTATTTGGTGTCTTTTTTGGGGGGGTGATTTTGTGTCTTTTTCAGTCATTTTGTCTTTTTTTTTAATTTTGTGTCTTTTTTGGGTCATTTTGTGTCTTTTTTGGTAATTTTCATACTCCCTCCAGCAGCCCCGCAGGTAATTTGAGTTTGGGACCCCTGCTTTAAAGATTAATCAACTGATAAAACCTGACAATTCATCTTCTGTTAGTTAGCCAAATTAATTAACCAACAGCAGTAAAGCCACTGCTTCCAAAACCTTCACGAGGCAAAGGAAGAATAACTTCTAAATCTGATATAATTCTTTATTCCAGCAGATCAGTTTGATTGCCGTCTTCCTTAAATTGAGTTAACCATCTAATTATCCAATGGACCGTGTGGGCTGAGCTGTAGAGTGGCTCGCTATCAGGCATGTGATCAAATCACCACCGATCTGCAGGTGACCGTCATTAGATGAAGGACCTGAAGGAACGTTGTCAAGCTCTCAACAATTAAGGTAAAAGCTTTAATTAGCTTTACTCCAGCTGGCTGCTGTCTAAGTCCAACATGGAGTAAATACATCTGCAGGATCATGCACGCGCTCTCGTTTCCACTCATTACGAGGTTTAAGTTACACTCAATTGCTACAGAGACGAGCTACAGAAAATCTGAGAAAAACAGGGAGAGAGACTATCTGTTGTACTGGGATCAGTCCCTTTGAGCTGTCACAATACTGTTGCCTCGGTGCCACACACTCTGCTGCAGCACACATCTTTTTCAGCCGGAGCAAAAAAATATCTCCCGACATGTGAAAATGCTCAAAAGCTGCTATTTGTGAAAGTCACTGGCATAATGAGGATGAGCCACGCGGGCTGAGCGTCATTCTGCTTTTAATAAGCTGAAACCTGCTACAATGGCTGTTTATCTCTTGGCCTGTTCTGAAAGAGACATTTGTGACAATCCATCAGAGGACGTGTAAACGATTTAGTCAGCGGACAGAAAATCAATCAGCAACAACTTTAATAATTTATCATTTTTAAATGTGGCCTGCAGAGCTGTCTCGCAGAGCAATACAGTGACGTTGAGTTCTTCTCACCAACAAAAAGCACAGAGGACTAAATGTGCAAATGCATTTCAATTCCTGGATTTTAAAGAAAAATATTGGAATAAACGGACGCATAGAACGCTCGTCAGAACATTGTTCAATAGCAACAACAGTAGTCAAAAACTCTGTGTACCTTGAACTAACTTGAACCTATCTTGAATCATATTTTAAAAAATGCAAAAAGAAATTGAAGGCCCTAGCTTCTAAAAAATTGAGGATTACAGCTTTATCATAGTTGTATCTTTATTTAAGGGGAACTGTGGCAATTGTACACTACAAAGAAAGTAGCATAAAGCCTTTCATGGCTGCTCCCAACCTCGGACCCGTATAAGTGTAAAATAGCACACACGTCATTATATATACACGTACGGTTCCCGGTTGTAAAAAAGGCTGCAGTTACTGTGAATTTTGGTGACAAAACCACTGATGTAGGTTTAGAGCAGGGGTCTCAAACTCAAATTACCTGGGGGCCGCTGGAGGCAGTATCAAAATGACCAAAAAAAGACACAAAATTACTAAAAAAAAGACACAAAATGACAGAAAAAAACCTAAATTACTTTAAAAAGACACAAAATGACCAAAAGAGACACAAAATTACAAAAAAGACACAACATGACTGAAAAAACACTAAATTACTTTAAAAAAGACACAAAATTACCCAAAAAAGACACAAAATTATATAAAAAAGACACAAAATTACAACAACAAAAAAAGACACAAAATTGGCCAATTGGCGAGTTTGAGACCTATGGTTTAGAACAAAAAACTTCCTGGTAAGGCATTATAAAACTGTCAATAAATGTACATAAATGCCGTGACGTGAAGTAGTTATGAGGGTGACGTTAGCCATGGAAGTTAAATAAATACGAGAAAAACAAAGTTATGTTAAGTCTTTTACCTTGGTTTTTACACGGGACACAAACTCTGTTGTTTTGGATGAAAGTCCACCATTTGATAGAGCAGCTCTACTGTTGACCAAAGACAAATATCTATAAAAGATACTGTCGGCAACCAGCTAGAAAGCAGTAACATGGAAATGGTTACAATCCGAATCTGACTAAATAGAAACTTTGACGGACATTCAAAGTATGGACAGAACTACATTCTCGTTAACCCTTTATCGGGCGAAGAACTATATTTGGTAACTTCGGTGGATATCAAAATGGGGTCCCCATGTCTAATAATAATAAAAAAGATATTCAAACACACAGCCAGCATGAAATAACATGGGAAATGAATGCGGGTCATTTTTGACCCATGTTGTGCAACAAGAACACCATGGAGTGTCCAACATGAAGCAGCATAGAGTGAGTGACACTTGGACCAGCGGCCTTATCATGAGATAAATAAAGCACTTGGTCCTTCTATCAGTTCTGAAATGTTGATATCAGGGGACAATGCCCATCTAGTAGAAAAGTGTGCTGTTATGTTGAGAATCCAAAGTTGTCCAGCGCTGCGCTCCAGCAGTGAGCTGTGCAGAGGGAGAGAGCCTGCAGCCCTCGTCCTATTTTCAGCTTCAGTGGGCAGAGAAGAGTAGAGAGCCGGGCCAACTCAGGGCAGACAGGATCGACCCCAGCCCCGTTTAACCCTACACACTCCACTTCACACACACATACGCACACAAAGTGGCTCGCTCAAAGCCAACCACCGCTCCAACACAAGGTGAAAGCCATTATGGTAATGGAGCCGCTAAGGCATTTATATGGCAGCGGACATGACTGATGAGAGTTATGAAGCACTTTGAAGAGCCAAAAGACCTGTTAGATGGAACCGGACATATATATTTAAAAAGAAATGATTATTATCTGTGTTTTATTGCATCATCAGATCATCTTATGCAGCATGGACTCTGGTATGATGCTGATGAAGTTGCTGATGATGATAATTTGATTAATCTTCAGAAGAATATCTAATTTAAGACAGTAATTCATCGGTTGGGTGTATTGTGGGAATGATCTGTTTTGAATAACTCAGCTGTATTTAATTTTTGGGTTGGTTTAGTCATTTTATTATATTGTCAACTATTGTGTGGGTTTGTCTATTTTATATTGTATGTACTTGTTTTGTTTTTATTTGATATTTTTGTTTTTTCATAGTTCTTAATTGTGATTGTATTGTATGTTGTATGTGTTACGGACCCCAGGAAGACTAGCTTATTGCTATGGCATCAGCTAATGGGGATTCTTAATAAAATAAAAAATAAATAAAAATTTGTTTATCAAGGTGCGGTGCTGTGGAATAACATAAAAAAATCGATCAGAATCATGTTCCTCTTTAAATACTTTTAAGACCAAGCTCAAAAAATCCCTATCGATGTTCTACACCTTTGTATTATTTGTTTTGTTTGTATTTTTTATTTTCATCTAGTTATGTAATTTAAGTAGAGTATAGTTATTTATAGGTTTAAGAGGGAGGGTCGCGTATAAGCCCTTTTTGAGTAATTTTTTTTTTTCTGTCATTTTGTGTCTTTTTTGGGTGATTTTGTGTCTTTTTCTAATAATTTTGTGTGTTTTTTGGTAATTCTAATAAAGTGATTTAGTGCTTTTTTCAGTCATTTTGTCTTTTTTTTGTAATTTTGTGTCTTTTTTTTTGGTAACTTATTTTTTAAAGATTTTTTTTTATCTTTCCAGCATTTTCTTTAACCGTTTCTTGTACTGTTCTTTCTTTATGATTGTATGTTTTTTTTTAAGTGCAAACAACAATAAAAAAAAAAGGAAAAAAAAGAATAGGTGCCAAAACTAGTGTGATACTGGTTGTTTTTGGAAGAAAACTGCACAAATTTGCACTCTCCTCTTCTAAAAAACGACATTACAAACTAATTAAATGAGCAAAAAATAAAGCTGTATCCATACTGCAGTGCCTGTTAGGCTGTGAAAAAATGCTTTGTCATCAGTGGAGTCGACATTCTGCTGCATCATTAACCGGCCGCCGGTTGTTAACCATCGACACGCGGACTCCCCAGCAGTCTTACAAATGGGTATTTGGCTCATGATTGATTGTGAAGTGAAATGTCATCTCATTTCACCTCATTAGAAGGAACCAATCACATTACATTAGTGTCAATGCCATTGACATATGCTTGCATTTCCACATCGGGAGAGAATACAAGCGCCCCCCGGGTGGCTGCAGTGTCAACAACTGGAACTAAAAGGGGGAGAAGATATGACACCACCTGCCATTCATGGAGCTGGAGACAATATTTTATTGGCTGGAGTGTTTCTGGTGAGTGACGAAAAGGGATAAAAGGTCACCAGAGGGATCAGAAATATTACTTGATACATCAATGACTAAAAATATAAGTTCTTAGTGACTACAAGCACGTTTCAAAGCAGTGATTGACTGAATTCTGCTGTAGCATTAGAACCTGTATCTGGGTCAATAACGTGATTTAACACAGTGTCAGTTGGTGTAACCAGTCATTTTTTCCCCCATAAAAATCTGATTATATACAGGAAAATAAATGTGAACTAAAATGATCCACGTTTACTTTGCAACACTATGGTATATAACAAATTTTACATAATTTGTCAAAACTTTAGAAAAAAATGGTTGTATTTAGAATATTTTCTGCTCAATATTGACGAAATGTGCAAATGAAGAAATACTAAAAAAATTAATTTGAGGTTTTTTAAAATGAAGTAATTATATGTATAAGTCCACTTAAATACAATGTAGGTTGATGAAGTATTCAATATTTAGCATTTTTTTGTGGTTACACCATTTGACATCTTGCCAACCCTCCGCAAGAACAGAGAAATTTGTTCTCTCTCTCAGGGCTGCAAGAACAGAATGACGTCATTTTGTTCTTGCAGCCCTGGGAGAGAGAATAGATTTCTCTGCTTTTGACACATCATATGGGCAGAACTTTCTTCTGGTGTGGTGTCCAAGAACTATTGTGTGATTGGTAAGAAATTTGAATTTGACATGTGCTGCAGTGGAAGGGTCCTATGAGGACTTCCCAGGTGTTCTGCACTTGAGTTTCTCATGAAGTAAGAAATCTCCTGGCCAGAACTAACTTTGTTCTTGTTCTTGTCACCTCGAGTGGCAAGAACAGGTTTCTCAGTTTATGGTTGCAGGGCGTGATGCATCTTATCCAGCTTGACGTCACCCATTGGTTTGTGCACGACTATTTTGAAGCCTCAAGTTTGGCATTTGGCAGTTGCCATCTTGTTTTTTTGAAGCCAGAAGTGACCATATTTTGGGTGGAGTTATCAGCTAGCGCTAATGGGAAATAGTCAAATTTCTAAACATGGAAATACCCAAACCAGACAACATCATGGTATAGCAATGCTTTATCGTCTAATTACCTCTAAATGGGACCATCATTTACAAAATAAACATCATGCTCTATCGAAGAGGACTTGACACTAGCAATTAAGAACATTAACTCATTAGGAAAGTGTGTACTGAGGTAATAAATCAAGTGTGAAGTAGAATTAGTTCTATACAGTCGGACTTCTTTTTGCAGCCAGTGGAGTCGCCCCCTGCTGGTCATTAGATAAATACAGGTTTCAGGTTTTTTTACTTCCACATTGTCTTCACTTCTCAGGCCTGGAGACTGCTGCTTATGTACACTGTATAAACTTGTGTAACAGTAGCTAAAGCTTCGATGGAAGTTAGCTGATGAATCATAGTCTAAAGAGATTAGATTAGATTAGATTGACTTTATTAATCCCACAGCGGGGAATTTTTTTGTTACAGCCGACCACAAAAATTGCACACACAATTATTTCCCTTTAAGCTAAAGATAAAAAATAAGCAATCTAATAGAAAAAGACATTTAACAATATACAATATACTATATACAACTCAGTGCAAATTAATTGAAGAATGTGCAGAAAAGAAAGAAAGAAAACTACAACACGTTCAGGTTGTGCTGGTGTTGTACAGTCTATATAAAGTCTATATAAAGTCTATTAAGAGGTGAATAATTTCAGTTTGTTAATTAATTGGAGGTAAAGGAAAAATATTCAAGGATTTTCTCTTGCTCACCAACAGATTAAAGGTTACAGAAACAGTATAAAGGTTTATATTTCTCTTTAGACTCAATTTTAATTATTAAACTATTATTTGCACAGAGTTAAATACCTTCCTTTCACCTTCTTGAACCACGTCTACCTCACATGCACAAACCTGAACCTCAGTGTGAAAAGTGAGGTTCACTTTGTTCCAGATTTTGTTCCCTGTTAGAACAGAATCACAGCACTGCTTCACAGCCGTAAACTGAGGAAAAGGTCAGGATGTAATAAAGGCTTTTTCTAAATGTACATTTCGAATGCTCTCCTTCACTGCACATTCACATTTTATGTGATTCTGGCTTTTTACCCAAACCCAACTTTACCACTCCAGCCCGTTGTTTCAAATATTAAAAGGACTGTGAAACACTTTTCTTCTCTAACACACTATTGATCCTTCGGAGGAGAGATTTGTCTTTTCTATTTTGCCTGCCTGGCTCCACAAGTTAAAGAAAAAAGAACAGCACCCCTGAGTCAGTATTCAGGCTTCAGTGTCATATCCAAGGACACTTCAGCAGGGTGCAGATGTTTGCAGGGTCTTTAGAGGGTTTGTCGTGATTTTTTATGCCACCCCATGCCATAAAAACTACAGTAAAGTCATGCATTTGCTGTAAAACACCAAACTATGTTCCACAGCGAGACCCACTTTCTTCCACAGGGTTTGATTATGCCCGTCGCCGTCGTTTCCTTTTATAGTGACCAATGAGATTTGAACACAAGTTGTTAGCACACAAGATTAAACATTTATGTGCGGCTGGGAGTCTGTTTAAAGACCCGAGCCACTCCTAGGCTGTGATTTGTACCCCGGCCACTGACTTTTGCAGAGGCAAAACTATTCTTCTGCCTCATGCTTCACGTCCCATTTCCTCTCGTTTTTTAGGTGAATGCTATTTTTGCATGCAGGTGTGTGAGGCTCGTGTGAGAGAAGGCTGTGTAAGCATGAGAGACAGAATATATGTGTGTGTGTGTGTGTGTTCAAAGTCTACATCATGTCTGTGTGGCAGGAGAAGAGGGGGGGCTGCAGCTGACTGCAGCTCGAGACTGCCATCTATGGGGACTGACAGGCTCAGATTGATGGAGATCCTGCAAGTAGATAAGACTTAATCACTGGAGCTTGGTGAGGGAGGGTTTGCTGCCACTGATTGTAAAATTTTCAGAATAAGAGCAGCTTGATTCATGGCTGAAGGGCTTAAAGAGTCAATAGTACCTCAAAATGCCAAAAAACTGGACTTCTGTTATTGCTTTGGCTTCAAAGAGCCTCTAAAGCAGGACAGCTGCACACTTTTTTTGCAAACAAATGCAATGCTTTTTGACCTTTACAGAGAAAATCCAACACTCAAGAAAACAAATTCAGGCTGAGCTTTATGCCTGAAATCAACTTGACAACATGGACATTTTTGTTCATGTCCATATAACTGCAATATGTAAAATCAGTGTAATTATTCAAATAAAGAAATAATGACACATGCAACATCCCACTAATTTGCCATGAGAAAAAAATTGCATTCAAAAAACACATTTTAGTGAAAATTTTAATTTTAATTTGCTTGGACTTGTTAATGTCGACAGCTTTGTGTGAAACAGTAACGCTGGGTTTTCACAGGCAGCTTCGATACCAGCAGAGTGAATAATTTGCTGAAAATTGTGTCATATTTTGTCGTACTCAGGCATGAAGAGTCAAATCGAGATCTACTGAGTACGATCATGTTGTCATAAGTCAGCTTATTACTGTTATTTTTTAAACACAGTGAGTAAATCGTAACTTTTTTTGCTTAAATCAGCCTGTAAACGTTTGCTCTAAGAAGGTAAAAAGGTGTTTTACGAATATAATTAGCTAATATTAGCCATTCATACAGCTTTTACATTAAACAGCTGCCACGTCATGATATGCGTTTATGTGATTGGCTCTAGGACTGGGTGGTATATCGGTATTATGAGTTATACCGATATATTTTAGAAAGAGATTTGTAGTTGACAGAATACCGCCATACCGATATATATATATATATATATATATATATATATATGCTCATATAAAAATAAAAAGATCTAAGGAGTGTATAGGCACCAAGTATGTCAGGAAATAACGCTGCAAATTTAGGTTAATTTTTATATTTAATGGTAATTTTCAAAGCGGTCATGTGACCTCTGATGTCATGTTCCTAAGAAAAACAAAAAACAATAGTTCTGTAATTTCGAGGAATTTAGGTAAATACCTTCATTAAACAGGTTGATGATGATTACTTTTGACGTTGAGTTAAAACCAGACACCTTGCACGTTTTGTTTAATGTACCAATATATAAAATATCGTATATCACCATTCGGCCTAAAAATACCAGGATATGAGTTTTGGTCCATATCGCCCAGCCCTAATTGGCTCAAAAGTAAAACTATAGCAGCTGATGACAAGATAGTGATCCATTCAGTCACTATCCTGAACCAGTCGATCGAGGGTTGCAAAATTCTGTGAATATTCTAAGTTGGAAACTTTCCATGGGAACTAATGAGAATAAACTGCAATAAACAGGGAAATTATAATAATAATTGGAGGTTGGCCCTTAACGGGCAACTTTAATGTAGTTTGGGAAAAATACATTTTAGTGTTCTCTTTTGGATACTCGGATACAACACGTGGAGAGCAAGCAGAGCAGTGACCATCCTGGCATTTTCTTCTATCAGTGGACTTCACTCACACCTCTTTTTTCTCATGTGAAATCAACTGAGCAACTCCGCTCTGATGCAATCTCAGCTGCCTGTGGAAACCCAGATTAAGGCTTCTCTGGTCAGTCTCGCTCACACAAGCAGTGTTTCCATTAAAGTCAAAGTGAAAATTTTTAAATGTCGCATTAAAGAAAACGTTTCTATCAACTGGTTTAGAGCGAATAATCAAAGCTGCATGAACAGACAACTTCGGCCGCCGACGAGAGAAATGAAGAGAAGTCTTCAGGGATTGGATTCAAGCAGGGAGACAGTGGAAACAGCTGAGCTATTAACTATTTATCAATAAAGGAAAAAACCAACTCAATCGATCGTAGAAACTTTTATGCGCATTTTACAAAGTTTTATAGAATTTTGGTGTTTCAGTCAAGCTTTTCTCATGCAAATCTTCAAAATGGGCAGATTAATAATTGTTGGTAGTGTAGGCAATAGTTAATTCTCCATATTAAGGAACATACATGTTACAGTATATCTACCTTGCATCCACTTTAACAGACCATTAAATCTGTAAACTCCATTCACCGGAGCAAAACTAGCTTACTGTATCAAACCTTGCTAGCATAAATTACTGAGTTTAATTTCATCCAAAACTTGTTTAAACACAAAACCCACTTAAATATGAAGATTACTGTGAAAACTAACCTCATGCCTCTTCGGGGGCTAAAACATAAAGCATTGAACTCCTTGACGTTATCTATATAGTTTAAAATATTGACAGGAGTCAATCGGTATCCTTTCAAAACAAAAGCGTCCGTTATCAAAACAGGCCTTTGCATAGTTCTGTATATATCTTTTATTTTGCTAATGTATGCATGCAGCTATTAATAGATTAATTGAGTTAATGTTATAGATAATCAAGTTGTCAGGTTTATCCAATCGCCCATCCCTCGTAGCTCCACATAATAAAAAAAATAGTATCCAGATTCTATCAGACATAACAGAAGGCTTTGTGTCTTTTCTGAACCCCGACTGTCTTTAGCTCAGCATCCTCTGCTCTGTTCTTCTTTAATCCTGTTACCTTCATGCTAGCAGGAGGCCTGTGGAGAACCAAATCCAAACACCACAAGAAAAAGAAAAAGAAAGACCAAACCGTATTTTCGTAAGTGATTCCTGTGTGGAGATATTTCTCATGCAACTCATCATCACATATTACCATAATTAAAAAAATAAAGATTTTTATGACATTTTATGACCTTAAATTCTTAAAAATCTAATTAGGACTTCCACAGGGACCCTGTTCTGTTATGTGACTGCTTTAAAAACAATTTTCAGGATTGGAGATGACTATCAGTAATGAAAAAAGGAATATTTGGAGATCAGGAAACATCCCATATGGCATTTTTTTGGAGCGCCGCCAATGATTCATGACAGTTTCTTTTCAGAGTAAAAAAAGTAATGAAAGCAGCCTCTATGAGCAGGTATTGGATTAAACCATTTTTAAAGTATTTCCGACATAAATGATTCAACAGGGGGCATCTCCACCGCTTTAAATACACCTCGCTCTCCATGAATCAAAGGGAACTACTTGACTGGAAATATAAAACCACCACAGGCAAAAAAAAAAAAAAAGGCAGTCAGGTCGACCAAGACCCTCATGATCTGAAATACAATTTTCCGAAGTGAATTATGGGTTTTTCACAGAAAGGAATAAACAGATTTTTTCTTCAAAGGCAAAACATGAAAGTCTGGACATAATCGTCACAGGTCAATCTCTGACCCTGTTTCCATTTAGCAGCAACATGTGGTCTGAGTGATCCAAACACAAGTGGACTAAATACAGGTGAACTAAATTCTGCTCAATATTAATTTAATGGCTTCATAAAAAACAGTGAATTATCTGGTTTTGAGCTACTGATAAGAAAACATGTTATGATAAGACTGTTAATGTGGATAAGTCAAATATAGCAGTAAAAATGTGTAAATACTCCAATCACTGTATCACTTTTCCATTTATTTTAAACACAACTGTAAATGACCTTTAGCAAGGTTCCTATAGGTGTTTTTGTGTTATATAGCTTGTTTTTCATTTGTGTACATTTTCTAGGTGTATTTCAATGTTGTGATGCTTTTATTTTGAAAAGGTGCTGTCCAGTGTGAAACGGGTGCTTTAATTTTGAAAGGTGGTGACAGGAAATAACAGGTGGAACGGTTAAATGAAAAACGAACGGTAAATAATAACGAGTATGTCGTAATTCATTGAGATCGGATGTCAAAAACCACATTGGGAGGTGGTTCAGGCCACATGTGTCCACATTCAGATAGTCGTGAGAACCGGTATGTAACTCTTTTCTGCCGCCCCCTGCCCGATCGGAAGCACGTACTCATTAGATGCACATAACCACACATATTTCAGAAAAAGATTGGCCTATTTTTATTCAAGATATTTTTTTTTATTTAAATGTGCACTTTATGGAGCTTTGAATTTTTTTAAAAGGGACTCCCGTTGTTATTCAGTATTTATGCTCACTGAAATAAACCGTTTCAATAAAACTACTTGTGACTCGTCATATTTGGCTTTGACTTTAACTAAACATTTGCTCTCACTTTGCGATAAAAATATCGGGATATATATCGTATATCGATATTCAGCCTAAATATATCGGGATATGATTTTTGGTCCATATCGCCCAGCCCTAGGAAGATCCCAGGAAGATTTGTATCGCACCCGGCCGATGTACGGTTAAAAACAGCAACACATTTGGTGTTTCACAAACAGAAACTGTGTACGTGTTTATTTACATACAGAGCAGGGAAGCAGAATCAGATCACAAGTGGTCACTGAAGACGCATGTGGAGACTCTGCTGCTGCAGGTGAGAACACAAGCTGTCCACTTGTGTTCAGATCACTCAGACCACATGTTACTGCTAGTCGGAAACAGGGTCTCTCTCCTGCCTGAATCCACGAGCAAATCATGGCTGTGACTTGAGTTGGGATGAGTAAATTTGTGCTTGCGTTTGTCGAGAAGGCCATTTTATTTAGCCACCCTGTGTCCATTTCTCATTACTTGCGGATTACCTCCTGAGTCCTTTATAATAAGGCCAGAGCTGAAGACAGTAATCACCGTCTGTCAAATGCAAGCACAGGGAACAATGGCTTCTGCTCTGTAAACACAGCAATTTCCCTTCAAACTATCAACTCGCGACGCCGAACAATTTGGCTACCTGCACCGGAAAATAGGCGACGACAGCCCAGATTGTATAACTCCACAAAAGGCTGAACGTGTCCATTAGGATGACCCCGCTAAGCTCTAGAAGTTTGAGGAAAGTGTTGAGAGAAAGTTGAGAGAGTGCTGCTGCTGTTCCCACTCTCCCAGGGAGGACTTCTACCTTTTATTAGAGAGCTACTCTTAGATATCCTTAATTATTCAGGAGCTCTGAAAGTGGGGTCTTTATGGAGTAAAACAGAGCGGACGTGATAATGCAGAGCTCTCTCCTCCATCCCTGAAAAGACTTTGATGTCTTTCTCTCATCCGAGGAATGATGTGTGGAGAAAAAAAAAAAGACTTTCTGATAGCAGAATAATCACTCCTGATAAAAATAATCTTTCCACTGGCCTCCTTTCTCTCATCACTTACTCAGGTGTACATACATGAACTCAACCAACTTAAATGAAAATAAATGTATAGAATTTATTTTATAATAATCATTTTTAAATGTTTTTCCTCCATTTGTTTATGACCCTTTAAGACTTTCTGAGCATGCTCGACACAAGAAAAGTTTGTTAATTGGGATAAGTGTCAGTTTGGAACAATAAGTCTATTAAGAATATGAAAAAACAACAACATCAACATAACATTAAAATATAACCATTAAATAGGCAATAACAATTTTAAATAATTTTGAATATACCCATTAGCAATTTTAAATGTTTTTAAATAACTATTAACATTTTAAAATATTTTTTAAATAACCATTAACAGTTTTAAATATTAAAAAAAAAAATCATTAACAATTTAAAATATTTTTTCAATAGCCATTAACTATTTTAAATATTTTTTAAATAACCATTAACTATTTTAAATATTTTTAAATAACCATTAACAATTTAAACAAAAAAGAACATTAACAATTTTAAATATTTTTTAAAATCCATTAACAATTTTAAAAAACATTTTAAACTCCCATTTACATTCTTTTATTTAGCCTTTACCAATTTTAAATCATTTTTAAATATCCATTAACAATTTTAAATATTTTTTAAATAACCATTTACAATTTTAAATGTTTCTTAAAAATCAATTAACAAATTTAATGAACATTTTAAATTCCCATTTACATTATTTTATTTATCCATTAACTATTTAAAATATTTTTTAAATATCCATTAACAATTTTCTTTCTATTTTTTAAATGTCGATTCATAATTTTAAATATTTCTAAATAACCATTTACAATTTTTAATATATTTTTTAATAATTCATAATTTAAAAAATAGATATTTCATAATAAAATCTTTTTTTAAGGTTAAAAAATATTTTTTTAAATACCATTTTCAACTCAACCATCTTATATGTAAATAAATGTATATAATTAATTATATAGTAGTTATTTTAAAATGTTTGTTTATGACCTTAAGACTTTCTTAACATGCTCATCACAAGAAAAGTTTGTTAATTGGGATAAGTGTCATCTGGCAGCAGGAAACAACAGCATTTGGAGGCTTTGGTAGAAAAAAAGAGAATATAAAAGGAACAGTGTGTAGGATTAAAGAGGATCTATTGGAAAAATGAAATGTGAAATGAAAAATAATATTTATAGTTCCATTAGTTCATAAGCAACATAATGAGCCCTTCATATAATGCTGAGACACTACAGGTGAATAGGGTCATTTTTTAAATGTATAGATATCACCATGAAATTTCCCCAGTGTGTTATTCATATATAGACAATATATTTTTGCATTACAAGTTTTCTAAAAATGTGTTAAATGTTTGGGTATGCAAATGAGGTGTGAACTCATTAAATATGCACTAATTTGCATATATTTCAACATTGGATAAAGCAAATTTTAAAGTTATTATTTTATTTTGTTGATATATTAGATTAAAAGTTTTTTTTTTTACCTTTTATCATTCATAAATCAGAAAATACTCAAAAGCCATAAAAAAAAATCTATTTTCATCATGTTTTTAGAAGCAAAATGTTCTATAAATCAGGGTATGAATGATATATAGACACAGCCCTCAGTAAAAACCTTCAGAATATAATTAGGAATAAAACTGGTCAGTTTGGTGAATGTAAGTGGAGCTGAAGTTGAGATTTATGGCTCAGAGCATGAGAAAAAACACATACACATGCACAGTGCCTGTAGGGGGCGTGGCCTCGATGGGGCGTGGCCTCAGTGGGGGCGTGGCCTTCGTAGGGGCATGCTCTTCACAATAAAAGTCTGTTAATAGGGATAAGTGACATCTGGCAGCAGGAAAAAAACAATATTTGGAGGCTTTGGTAGAAAGAAAAGACTTTGATGTCTTTCTCTCATCCGAGGAATGACGTTTGGAGAAAAAAAATACTTTCTAATAGCAGAATAATCACTCCTGATAAAAATAATCTTTCCACTGGCCTCCTTTCTCTCATCACTTTCTCAGGTGTACATGCATGAGCCAGTGGAGGAATCAGAGGCAGCTCCTGACTTGTAGCTCCAGGCAACATATCTCCCTTCAAAGTCAATGTGCTGCATGGTAAATCCAATATAAAACCCAGCGCTAGAAAACGACACAAACCTATAAAACAGTGAGTTATTTCTCAGCCGCTACGTCTCAATCCGACTCTCCGATGCCAGACACCGTCTTCATTTCCTTCCGTGTCAAACCTGTCGACTTCAATTACCTGAAGCAAGTGTTTTTCCCGCCGCTCGTGCGACATCTGTATCCTAATTGCTCATAAACAGTCGGTGCCCGGGCGCTCCCGGGTGCAGTTGCGGCGTTGACGGCGCAATTAGTTCACAAATGAGCGGCTCGTATTTGTAGCTGCGCAACTCAGGATTATTCATCTCCCCGAAGGAAGGAGGGAGAACTGTGAGGTGCTTACTCAGCACTCACCTGCTCCACCAGTTATCAGCTCAATGTGTCATATTTCACACGTCAGGTGGTTTATACAGCAACAGCAACTATTTTTACAGTACGGTAGAAACACACATACAAGGCAACATAACATGCACAAGAGCAAAAAGCTGGAGTTTTACCAATAAATACAAGGAATTTATTTGATATTTTAAACAGATTTTTGTTCTGCCACAGAAGTTGTTTTTTTAGGGTTTAACCTATTTTGGATTTTTCACTCTGCCTGTATATATTCCACCTAAAAAATGTTTACCATTCCATGTTGGGATAAAAAATTTTCAGCATAATCTCACCTATATGACTTTGGTTTACAAGATCAACATTATTAACCCAAAAAGACATAATATCCTATTTTTTAAAATTAGCAACAGGCTGCAAATATCACATATGAGAGATACATCAACAACACAATTTCTAAATCACGCCAAACAACATTTTCTGCATTATATATTGTGTAAAAAAAATGCTTTCATAACGCCACGTATGTTGCAAAATTACGGGAATTTTTAAAGTTGGAAACTTTTCATGGGAATAAACAGGAATAAAAAAAAACATTCTTTATTGAGCATGGTTGTGTTTTTTAAAATGTAAAAACACAAAGCCCATGAAGGATTTCTCTTGTGTTATCTGTGTTCAAAATGTTGATCCAGTCAGTCGATTGCGGCCCTCGTGACGATATTTATGACAGTTTTATATGAATGGCACTTTACCGTGTTGTGTGTGGAAGGTCCCTTTAACTACTTTTTTTGCTAATTTTGTGTCTTTATTTGGTAATTTTGTCTTTTTTTTATACTTGTGTCCTTTTTTGTGTCATTTTGTGTCTTTTTAAAATACTTTTGTGTCTTTTTTGTAATTTTGTGTCTTTTTTTAAGTAAATAAGTGTTTTTTCAGTCATTTTGTGGTAATTTTGTTTCTTTTTTTAGTAATTTGTGGGGTTTTTTTTGTCATTTTGTGACTTTTTAAAGTAATTTAGTTTTTTTTCTGTCATTTTGTGTCTTTTTTTTGTGTAATTTTGTGTCTTTTTGGTCATTTTGTGTCTTTTTTTGGTCATTTTGATACTGCCTCCAGCGGCCCCCAGGTAATCTGAGTCTGAGACCCCTGCTCTAAGGGTTAATAAGACCAGGACAAGTAAGACAGAACTGCATCCGGTGGACTTTGAGTTGTGGTTTCTAGATTTGTTTTCAGAACCGTTACACTCTTATTAGCAAGGGCCAGCGTTTCTGGAAATTCAAACGTCAAAAAAAAAAAAATGCTCTTCTTCTTCTTCTTTTCTATTGTCTTCTTTAACATATAGCACTCCTGTAGCGATGACAGTTGGCTCTTAAAGTTATGTACTTACTTGATTCCTGTGGTCTAAGTCTAGTACCTTCAGGTTGAATGCACTTATTGTAAGTCGCTTTGGACAAAAGCGTCTGCTAAATGACATGTAATGTAATGTAATGTAAAAAATTTCTGCTGAAAATATCTGTCAACCGACATATCTGTCGGGCTCTAATATGGATTCATAGTAAAACGTGCACCTGCTCTAATATATGCAGAGAGATAACTCTGCTGTGTGTTTCCTGCTTCGTGCAGCATCTGTAGTTTCTCACAAGTCTTCTCCAGGTCACCTTCAGCAGTGAAACGCCTCGAGGCTTCATCCTCACACAGGCCAACTGTCTCCGACTCCGGGCCCCCGAGGGCCCCTAATCCTGCACCTGAGAGGAGGAGGAGGAGATCCTCTCTGCTGGTCTGGGACGCCTCCTGGCTGTGCTGTTTATCACCGCTAAAGGTAGGCAGAGTGCTTCCTCAAGACTAATGACACTTTACATTTTCTTTGACAGCGCTTCACATCCCGATCGCTCGTTAAGCACAAAGTGAGCTCCTTCAGAAGTGAGCAAACACAGACGCATTTTTCTACTGAGAACAAATCAGTTTCATTCCCACTGAGATGGATGCTGGAGGCAATCACAGCTCGCAGCTCATAATAATACGTTCACCTGACTATCGGGACACATTAAAATGCTTCTTCTGTCTTCGGAGCGAGACAGTTTTCCATATTCTCAGAGTTTTCAATTTCAGCGTTAGACACATAATGACATCTATTTTTCATTTAGATTGGTGGAGTACAGAGAAGTCAGATGTTAGAGTGCAAGAATAATTATCTTTTTTGGATAAAAGCAGCTAGGAAAAACTAAATTGCATTGTGTTCCCTCATTTGAAATGAATCAAACGGGTGAGTGTGTGACAGAGAGGAGTGAGTTGACACAGCTTTTCAAATCTCTACTGCTACTTTTTCCCCCTTTTTTTATTATTAATAATAATAATAATAATAATAATACACTGTCAGAAAGAGCCTGATCTTCCTCGTTACTTTATCCAAATGAAAGGGATTTAATGAGTTTTCATTTCCAGAATCAATGATGATGAAAAATACAGAATCTAAAAGGCTGTGCAGACTTTTATTACTCACTGTTTATGACAGTGAGCAGCAAATGATCACATTCACCTTTATGGATGCAGCTGATGATATTCAGCGGTTTATGATATTTTAATGTTAAAAAAAAAAAGAAAGAATATAAAAATCAGGTTAAAAATTCTGTTTTTAAATACTCCAGTATACTTTACTGACACTAAGACAAGATTTTTTTTCATTACAAGTTTTGTAAAATTGTACGTTTAGATATGTAAATGAGTCATGAACTCATTAAATATGCGCTAATTTGCATATATTTCCAGCACAATAAATCTGAAGTCATTATTCTATATTTTTTTTTATGTATATTGGATTCTAAGTTTGTTACAGAAGGAATATTTAAATATATTAAAATGGGATATTTGCTTTAATCATTTCATAAAGCAGAAAATACCGTCAAAAAACATTAAAAACTATATTTTTTTCATCATGTTTGTAGCAAAATGCTTATAAATCAGGAGCTGAAGTTGAGATTTATGACTCACAGCATGAGAAAAAACTCATATACATGCATGGTGCATGTAGGAGGCGTGGCCTTATTAGGGGGCGTGGCCTCAGCAGCCCTGCAGTAAGCAGTGTGCAAACTGACCAAAAAAGACACAAAATGACCAAAAACATGAAATCTTAAAAGTGCAGTGTATAAATGCACAAAATTACTTCTTGGAATTAATGTTGGTCTGCTGTTTTTGCACTGAAAAAAAATAAATCAAAGTAAGTGGTTATTTTTTATTTGCTTCAAACCTTTTGTATTCCTATTTATACTGTTATACATGCATTTGAGCATGAAATATGTTAAGTTACTGCACTGTAAACATATTTAAAATTGCTGTTTCATCATATCTGGTTAAGTGCACGGTCCTATATGTGGCCCTGTGGTCGTGGTGATGAAAAACTGTGGCCCCCTCCAGCATTTAAGTTGCCCATCCCTGATTTAACTGAATGTAGAATCTGCAAATCACTGCATTCCTTTGCAACTTGTTTGGATCTGAGGTGTGAAGTCACGCCTCATCACCACGGAGACTGTAACAACAAAAAGCCACGAAGCGGAGAAGAAAAATGCACAGACAGATACGTGAACATCCTCCTCTACAATGCACCCAGATGCAAAAAAGCGTCAACCAACAAGTAGTATTTCCTCCCTAAACAAGTGTACGCTGAATGCACGGGCACATTACTGAAGCTGCAAACTATTCTTAGTGAGGGAGTGGGCGTCTTGCCCTGTTTCTGCAGGGCTTTCATAGTGGGATGAGCATAGCAGAGTGTCTGGCATGTTGAACGCACACACAGGCGCATCTACAAACAAAAGCACAGCAAATTGCATCTATTCACTATTCTTTTCACACACAATCTGAACCACACACACTTCTCTTCCTGCAGCAGGAGGAGAAGTTGTGGCCCTGGATCGAGGCTGTAATTGCTGGTGCCTTTGCGACACCAGCAGAGCCTTTGACAGGATCCTCGACGTGCTAAGTTGCTTATTAAATGCTGGCAACGGGCGAAAAACCTCCTCCTGTAGTACTCCCCAGTAAAGCTTCCATACTGGCAGGATGCACGGGCACGAGATAACACCGAGAAATTAACAGATGGAGAGCTGAACGTGGGGAAAAGTATGAGGAAAAGAAACATTTGAGAACAGACTGTTAGTGTGTGAGAAGGGCAGCAAAGCACCTGCAGGCTGAGACTGAACTTATTTCACTTATTTCAGCTGTGTTTCCACCGAGCTGTCAAGCACATTTTAGGGCCAACTTTTGAAATGTCACACACACACACACACACACACACACACACACACACACACACACACACACACAGAAAGAATTACTCCCATTTCTAACAGAAAGGTTAGAGTGAATAAATGCATTTCCTGAACAGGTAAATAGAGAAAAATGAGGAAAGTTGCAGGAGAATTGATTAGTATAAAGCAGAGGTCGGCAACCTTTACTACCAAGAGAGCCATTGTTTGCCAAAAAAAGAGAAAATATGTCGGAATTAGGGTTGTCAAAAGGATCGTTATTAAAAAAAGTATCGATACTAAAACGTTGTATCCGGATACAATACTCATTTTCAAAAGTACCTAGCCAAGGAATTAACACTTAAGTTAAGTTATTGTTATTTTTTTTTTAATCAAGCTTGCCTAATACTGTGCACAGCATACAACCTCAAAATATTGTTCTAATTGTTATTGTTTATTGTATTTATTTTTTTACTCCCTCAGACCTGAAGCTTGTTATCATAGTTGCAGTTTCTTTTTGCACAACTGTTTTTTATTATAAATATTTAAACTGTGGTTCTGTTAATTTTTACATGTTGCATTTTTCTTGTTAATAAAAATATTTCTGTTACATTTTGGGGTCTTTGTTTTTATCCTGGTGGTATCGAAAATGGTATCTAGTAGAAAATTTTAGTATCGTGACAACCCTAGTCGGAATGGAGCCGCCAACCTTATTTTGAGCCTTACAATGAAGATAAAACAGCCTACTCAGTCTAAATTAGCTTACCAACATTACTAATAAGTAATAATGAGAATTTATTAATAGGATTTCATAATAAATATCTCAAAAGACTTGGAATCGAAAGCTCGCCTAGCGAGAAAAACCTTAAAAACTAGACTTGAAGTTGACAAAATTTAGAGGTTCAAGTGCCGGGCTGTAGACTTTCGTAAGTTTTGTAAGCGATGATACACATTTTAGTTGATTTTTAATGCCATATATTACTTTTACAATTGAAGAATACAAATTCCAATGGGCCGACGGCAATGCTAAATAAATATAAAAATGTAAAGAAATCAGTCATTTCGTATAAGGATGCCGGAGCCTCAGGTTGCCGACCCCTGGTACACTGCAAAAAAGCCGACTTGTATTTTTTTGGCCTAAAACAGTGATTTAATTTGGTAAAACTTGGAAATATAAATTACTGACATTTAGGGCAATAATGTAAGTTAGCACAACAAAGGAAGCCAGTTGTCTGCTCAAAAACAAGTCTGTGAGTTGATGTTACTTATATCTTTAAGTTGGGGTTCACAACAAGGGACAATAGTTCTGCTAACTCTTATTTATTTGTTGTGAAATTTGGTCATTAGCGAAAGCTAGCGGCTATCTGATGCTAGCGGCTAACTGATGCTAGCGGCTAACTGATGCTAGCGGCGCTGCTTGTTACAGCTACAAGAGTAGCCATTAGCGTATCAATTCTAACTCAAAATTGTGGTCGCAACATTAGCTGACATTTCATAGCGGCGTTACAATCGTGCCAGAGAAATTCAGAGTTGAGCTCAAAAAAAAAAAAACTTAGCTCAAAAACTCAAAAACAAAACTTAAAATATTTAGTTTAATTGTCCAACTTAAAATGTTATTGAAGTTTGTTGCCTTGAAATTTTGAGTTCACCCAACTTTTCTTTTTTTTTGCAGAGTTTAGGGGAAAGTTATTGTTGTTCTCTTTCTCTCAGGTAATGTTTACGATATTTCATGCTGCCTGGAGATAAAAAAAACAACAAAATGCACATGATTAACGCTCCAGTAATAGCCAAACACCCACCTTATATAAAAGAGTTGCAGCGGCTGTGACCTTTCCTGGATGTTGTGGTGGGCAGACGACATTTCAGACCGCCCAGAGCCACTTCTCAACAGCCCTGCTATGAGATTAAACCATTTATTGAAGCAATAATACCACCGTTGTTCTTTCAACGTGCGTTGGTCTGAAACGGATCACTTCCCTAACAAAAAAAGTAGATTTTTGCCCCCCAAAATTAGCTTTTCTTTCCCTCTCATTGATGCAGGTGTAGTACTCTTGTGTGTGAAACGCAGGAAGACTGCAACAGATCGGCAGGAATCATATTAGCCAGTCACAGGCTTCACATCCCTCTCAGGCATTACTTCCATCTAATTTGTCTGTAATTAGATGACCAGGATTCATCCTACTGGGTGATTAATTGCTCTCAAGGATGATGATGATACCCCTCCCCCTCCCACTCCCCCCCAAGGTAGTAACCATGGCGATGAGAGTGGTGCACTAATGTGAAGGAGGAGTTGTTGGATCGACACGAGCACACACACACACACACACACACACACACAGCAGCAAACATGTAATCTAGGGGTGTGTATCTGTCAGATGACTCATCACATTTACATACATCCACAGTCAGATTCAAGGTCAGTTCAGAACAAAAAGTCCATTAAGATTTTTTAAATATTTAAAAGGTACTTTTCAAATTGCCATTAAACATTTGAAAAAAAAAA
The DNA here is from genome assembly GCF_030273125.1 of Centropristis striata. Lineage (NCBI taxonomy): Eukaryota > Metazoa > Chordata > Actinopteri > Perciformes > Serranidae > Centropristis > Centropristis striata. The sequence goes on along the minus strand of NC_081538.1, from coordinate 24,711,389 downwards.
TAATATACTCATTAGCAATTTTAAATGTTTTTTAAATACCTTTAAAATACCATTAAAAATGTAAATATTTCTTAAATAGCCTATAACAATTTTAAATGTTTTTAAATACTCATTGCAAAATTGAAATAATTCTTAAATAACCATTAATAATTTTAAATATTTGATTAATATTCCTAAAAAAAATAAAAATTAAATAGCCATTTACATTTTTCAAATGACTTTTGAATATCCATATTAATATTAAAAATGTCTAAATATCCATTAACAATTTTTAATATTTTTTAAATACTCATTACGAAATTGAAATTATTCTTAAATAACCATTAACAATTTTTAATATTTTATTAATATTCACTAAAAAAATAAAAAATAAATATCCATTTACATATTTTGAATAATGTTTAAATATCCATAATCATATTAAATATTATATTATAGATATTTTTCAAATATCTTTAATATCCATTAATTATTTGAAATAATTTTATTTATAACCTTTATCAATTTTAAATATTTTTAAATAACCATTAACAATCTTACATATTTTTGTAAATATTTAACATTTTCAATTTTACAATATTTTTTAATATCCATTCACAATTATGAATATTTTTAAAATATCCACTAACAATTGTAAGTATTTCTTTAAATATCCATTTACAATTTTAAATATTTCATCATTAAAACTATTCAGTGTAAATTGACAATTGTAATGTAATTGGCAGCAGCTTCACCTGCAAACAGTTTATGTTACAGTTTGTGTTTTACAAGACTGTATTCTTGTAAATGTACAACAAGATACTGTTCTCTACAAACAGTACCATTTTGTCAAAGCTTTTAATGTTTTATGGAACCAATCAGCTAATCGAGAAAACAACTAGCAGATAAATCAATAATAAAAACATAAAACATAAGTTTCAGCTCTTAAAATAACAACATAGTAATGTCTGTTTTTTGGCCATTTCAAAGTGCTTCATCACATTAGAGGCGAAAAAATAACTTTCGGCTTTATTTACAGTTTTGTTTTACAGTATTATGTCCTGCCAAAAACATTTTGGACTTTTGCCAACTGGATGCGTTTTTCATCCAACTGCTCTTTGCATATATCAGTTCCAGGGTCCGGGGTAACATCTGCTTAAATTTAGCATTTTCAACATTAATATCATAAAATCTAGCTTGGCTCGGTCATTGCCTTCAACCATAAAAACTTCAGGCTTGTTTACAACAGCAGAACAGCAGAATTTCACACTAAAATGTATTTATTTAACAGGGAATCTCTTGCAATCAGTGGCTCTGCTTGTGGCTTTTGCACAAAGTTCAACATTGGTGAACTTTAATTCCTCCACTTGACAAACTACAAACCATCCTGACCGTGTTGAGTCTGAGCTCTGGCTGGTTTTCAGCTCTCTGGTTGTCTGATCTGGCAGTTTTATACACCCTGCTCTGTTAGAATGTATGAATGAGTGTAGAACTGCTGAGACATGGTGCAGTTAGTCCAACAAGTCCTCAGAATTCAACAACAAATATGCCATATGTCCTCAAGAGTGACAGATACAAGTGTGACTCTCTCTGGTTTAAGGCCCCCACACACCGCCCTGACGCCGACGAGAGGCGACAGAATCATCGGACAAGAGCTCGTCAAGAAGTTAGCTAAGTAGTTAGCTTAGCAAGCTACTTAGCTAAATACTTAGCCAAGAATTTAGCTAAGTAGTTAGCTTAGCAAGCTACTTAGCTAACTACTTAGCCAAGAGTTAGCTTAGTAGTTAGCTTAACAAGCTACTTAGCTAAAAAATGGATATGGGTCATTTTTGACCCATGTTGTGCATTAGAAGAGTAGTGACACAAAAAGGGATTTTGTTAAAAAATAATAAAGGAAACATAAAATTAGGATGTATGATGATCAAAAACAAACTAATTGAGGAAAACCTGGTATACTGAATGATGAAAATAATTTATTGCAAAGATATGGAACCTAAAAACTCTGTTGGGTCACTTTAGACTCATGTTGTGCATCAAAGGGTTAAATAATCTCTATAAATGGATATCTGCCTATCGATGGCGAATCTGTACCCAACTGTCTGATGGTTATTTAGCTCCTTTTCCTACTTATTTCCTTCTGATTAACCCACTTGTTGAGAATAGCTGGTCGAGGATGTACACTTGTACCTGATACGGTTTCATCCAAGCACTTCACTCAACCCTCAACCCTTTACAGTTTCCATCTCCTCTTTAAAAGCGTGATAAGAATGCCGTACGGCCAAATATCCAACACACACAAACATATCCACTCCACATGCCACATCCACTGTATCTGAGAATGATCTGTGAATATAAAAAGCCCCATCACTTCAGAAACCATTGCGGGCTAAAAGCCTCTTGTCGTTGTCCAAAACACCCAGGCTATAAAGCTCCATTAGCAGCTTTGTAAATGCTAACATCTGGCTTATATCGCCATCAGTCACACACAGACACGAGTGTGAGTTACAGATATTTGAGTGGCGTATCGTCCCGACTCTGCAGGGAAACTACTTATGGAGTCGAGATGCTCCGTCGAGAGCCTCGTATCACTTCTAACCCCCAGAGCTCCAGCAGATGATGTGATGATGTATATGTAGAAACATGCTGACACACAAAGCCTGACGATTATGGAAATGAACGGAGACGGCTGACCGCGCCGTATGCAAGAGGCAGCAGCAGAGTGAGACATTATACATTTAGATTCTGGCGCCTCGGGGGGTCTCCGGGGAGCTGTTATGGTGAGAGCGCAAAGCAAATATTGAAGTGTTTGGTTGGCAACAAAACATTACCACTGAAAGCTCAGTTATTTAACCGAGATGTGTGTTTTAGTGTGTGTGCGTCACAGCGTGCAACACGCCAGATGACAGAGCTTTGGGGGGTTCGGATGTAAAATGAATTCGGAGCAGCTTTTGTGCAAAATTTGAATACAGATTGGTTTTAAAGGCAGATTTTTTACATTATTCCTCGTCTCGTATGTGTGTTTTTACATCTGAGACAAAGAGCTGCAAGAAAAAAAAATTCTTCTGGATTAAAAAGGGGCGATGTGCGTAGATTTTCAAGTAAATTTCATTGGGATTTTCGTTGGTTTGCAACGTTTTCTCCACAGCTTAAACGGGAGAAAAAAGGGTGGCTTTTCATGAAGCAGAAGCAGAGCTAATGTCTTCAGAGCAGATGGAGGAGTGAGTGAAAGGCTCGTAGAGAAGTCACTTCCAGCATATGTATTCTTTTCAGCAGCAAATGAGAATAAAAAGAGAGATTTCCACACACAGGATGCAACCGAGGTTACAACCCGTGATCCCTCCGGTGAACTCGTGAAGGTCTTTTACCTCGGAGGCTCTGAGACAAGCTGCTGTCCAGTAAGAAAGGTCAAGCTTGGTCCTGTTCCCAGGTCTGCCCTCAGGTTCCCCACAGAGAATGTGAGTGGGTGGGTGGGCGGGTGTGAGCTTGTATAATCTACAGGGCTTCTCTATATGAAAGAGTGTGTTTCTGCAGCGAGACGAGCAGCGAGTTAAAGCCATTCACCACGCTGTGACACGGGCCAGGAGCAGTGAGGAACAGAGCCAGCTGCCTGCTGAGGCAGGACACACTTCTACATGCTGAAGCCTTAATGGTTTACATATATTACAATATCATCTCTCAATTATCTTGATACTAAAACCACAAATTTGTACTGCAATTAAGGGTGGGCGATATGGGCAAAAAACCTCTATTATGGAGTGATTATATCTCTCGCCTGGCCTGGGGACGCCTCGGGGTCCCCAGGAGGAGCTGGACGTTGGTTGGGGAGAGGGAAGTCTGAATGCCCTGCTTAGCCTGCTGCCCCCGCAACCCGGCCCCGGATAAGCGGAGGAAAATGGATGGATGGATGGACTATAATGTGTCAACATCCTTTAAAATGTGAATTATTTTCTATCTTGAAGAGGTTCATTAGGCCTACTGATATAATTTGTATACCGTTTCTCTATACAAGGCCAATATAGCGAAATATTTTTTTGTACCTGACAAGTTTCGGCTACCTTGCCTCTGTAGCCTTCATCAGAGGTGTCATGTGATGTTGGTGTGACGTCGTCTGTGATGTGTTATATGGAGTTTTCATCCCACCTGATGAAGCTTCTCTAACATATCCAATACAACAAGAGATAACTATTCGTACAAGTATATCTGTTTAAACATAAACTGTTTAAAAGATCTGCATACCTATATGTTACAAAATAAACAAATAAAATAATGTCCTACAATGTCAAACATACTCTAAAGACCATAAATGTCTCATTGGAGTTGGGCTCCAGCTTGTCTTTTCTTTGACCTAGTCATAAAAAAAATATTATGGTAATGTAGTTGAATTTTTGCAGATGTGTCAGGTGTTGCTCAACTATTGTAGACGTCGTCATTACATCAACTCATTTCTCTGCATTTTGAAGATTCACATGAGAAAAGTTTAATGAAAACACCAGACTTTGATAAAACTTTCAAAAAAATGTTCACTTGAGATGATTTTTGTCTTTTTTGAAAAACAGTTAACGCACTGCAATGCTACTGTTAATGCATTTTTTAGAATAAATTCTGACGTAGTGAACATTTAACTCACATGACTGATCAGCTGTTTCCTCTGACATGAAAGAACAATTATAAGTTTCCTGAGTGAATCCCATTCCTGAAGATTTCTGTACATTTTCTGGTCAAATCTGGACAAATCTTTCCAATTTTTCTCTACTTCTTCTTCTACCGTATACTGACGGATTAGCCTACAGCAACACATCACACTGCCATCTTCTGAACAAATTATGTTCGTGCAGCTTTTTTTATTCGCTCTGAACAAGTTGATGGAAACATCACTAATTTGCAATTTCTTAAAAATCTGACTTTAATGGCAACATGGCTACTGTGAGTGGAGACACATCTTACATACATTTAACAGCATCACCCAGATGTTGCTGATCACTGGGATGATAAATGTTTCAGTGCTTTGAAGTTTAAGAAGCCCCAAGGTGGAAACACTCCTCCCGATGCACAACTTTTATTATTTATTATTCTATTTATATTGCAGATTGAATTTCATTGCATCACTATATTAGCCTATTGTGACATGTTGCCTTTTGGGAAAGTGTCAAGAGTGTAATGCAGAAATGTTTGTCAACTATTTTCATTATAAAAAGAAGAAAACACTTCAAAGTTGGCGAAATGTTGCCTCAGTCCCCAGCGAGAGGACTGTGTCTGTCTTTGACATTTGGGAGATACTGTCAGTTCAAAATTAATAAAAAGAAATGTATCCTTGAGCATTTTCGAACTGAATCGTGACTCCTAAAATTGGGACATCTGTGCACCGTTACACGCCTGCAGTATTTGCACTGCCGAGGATGTTGAAATGATGCATGTCATGTGAGAAAACAAATCATGAGACTTATAAATGCATCATGAGGAGCGATGGATCCATCTCTGCTCCGTGAAACACGCTGCTGACCTTTGAAAGAAGCATCACTTCTCACACACCGACACGAGTTACAAGAAACAAAGATAGAGATGTAACTGGAAGTCAGAGATAAGGATAAAAAGTCTCTAACTCATGACTCTTTCCATTGTGCATTATCAAATATTTAGTTTCAAATCAAGAGATAACAATGTGTGTGTGTGTGTGTGTGTGTGTGTGTGGGTTGTTGCACAAGTGTATTTCACATTGAACAAATCACAGTTGAGAAGAAAGTTCATGAAAACTAGTTTTGACACAAACTGTCAACATAAATAAGGCTGCAAAACGAGAATATTTTCAAACAATGAGATCAGTGCATTTAGTATAATGGTCAAAAATGCTTTGTAATATATGAACATCTAAAGTTCAACATCCTTTGAACTGTCTCCTCTCAATATTATTTTGTCCTTAATGTTATTTATTATTTTTGCCAAATGTCATAATTATAGAATTGGCTTTTTAGAAAAGTATCTAATTTTCATTGTTTTATGTAAAAGTAGGTCCCCATTTGTCACCAAATAAGCTGTGTGAAATATGCTAATTCATGTAAATGATGTACCCTGAAAGCATGTTTACTGTTTTTTCCGAATGTCCCCATAAAACCTGATTGAAACACCACTTCATCATTTCAGAGGTTTGAAGGCGTGTATAGGCTAACTGAGTTATGGCTAGTTTACTCAACTTTTTTCAGCTCTCTACAACCTCTAGAAAGGGTGGTCCTCACAAGTGATGATTAAAACTGGGGACCCCATGATTTATGAAAACCAGTACGTGTGTGTGTGTGTGTGTGTGTGTGTGTGTATTTCACATTGAACAACTCACAGTTGAGAAGAAAGTTCATGAAAACTAGTTTTGACACAAACTGTCAACATAAATAAGGCTGCAAAACGAAAATCTTTTCAAACAATGAGATCAATGCATTTAGTATAATGGTCAAAAATGCTTTGTAATATATGAACATCTAAAGTTCAACATCCTTTGAACTGTCTCTTCTCAATATTATTTTGCCCTTAATGTTATTTATTATTTTTGCCAAATGCCATAATTATTATAGATTGGCTTTTTAGAAAACAATCTCATTTTCATTGTTTTATGTAAAAGTAGGTCCCCATTTGTCACCAAATAATCTGTGTGAAATATACTAATTCATGTAAATGATGTACCCTGAAAGCATGTTTACTGGTTTTTCCGGATGTCCCCATAAAGCCTAATTAAAACATCACTTCATCATTTCAGAGGTTTGAAGGCGTGTATAGGCTAACTGAGTTATGGCTAGTTTACTCAACTTTTTTCAGCTCTCTACAAGCTCTAGAAAGGATGGTCCCCACAAGTGATGATTAAAACTGGGGACCCCATGATTTATGAAAACCAGTATGTGTGTGTGTGTGTGTGTGTGTGTGTGTGTGTGTGTGTGTGTGTGTGTGTGTGCGTGTGTGTTTATGGGAGTGTGACCTTCCTTCAACCTGGCAAAAAAAAGTTGCAGCAGCAAAGGTTATAAAATGCAGTATTCATGGAAAGATAACAGCCTGCAACCATTTGACATTATTCAGAAAACTTTAACTTTATTCTCTTCTGCGAGCTTCTTGCAAAAACGTCAACCTCCATTCTCACTTTCTTTGGAGCCGCAGCTCGCCCGCCCGCCCGCCTTCTCTGTGTCAGATGAAATTTGGAATGCACTACTTTCTCCAAATCAGATCTGCTGAGAACAGCACCTCCACTTGATTGAATCTCGGCCTAAATTTCAGTTGCAAAGGCCAGCAGCACGAGTCCACACTGTCCGACTCCGAGCTGTGAATGTGAAGCCGTGAGGTGTTGATGGAAAAACACTAGGGGTGCACCGATTGCAATTTTCTGGCCGATCACCGATCACCGATTTTTAAAAAGCCTGACCTGCCGATTCCGATTTTGGCCGATACCAATTTTTTTATAACTATACAGCATTCTTTAACAAATAAAGGAAATCACAATGTCTGAGGTAGTTAATAAAATATTGAACTAAAAATAAATAGCAACAATTTACAGGACAAACAAAAGAACTGCAACCATAAATAAAGTGTCCTGAGTTTTTGGTTTTCTTATAGTACAACATACATACAACTAGGGATCGGCATCGATTTTCAAATATTCGAATAGTCATTAAATCATAAAAAATCGAATATCTGGAAGAAAAAACAGTTGTATTACTGGTGCCTTCTGCATGGGGGCAACGTAGCATTTGATGATACAGTGTGGCGGCTAGATGCCAAACTGTAGAAGAAGAAACAAACAGGGGAGAGGGTGTTTTCCACGGCAGGACAAGTTAGTCCCCAGAGGGCTCGTTAACTGTGCACAACGTCAGCAGCTGAAAGCAGCATAGCTAATTATGCACAGAGTCTCCGCTGATCATAAATATAATGATTGTGAATTAACCGGCATCGCTAACAGTGCACAGAGTGTCCGGTGCTTGTTGTTAACAAACAGAGATCGCTAAGTGAACACCTCCTGCAGCAGCAGCACATACACACTGTACTGCTACAGAGCTAACTGTAGCTAACTGCCGCTAACGGCGGTTCTTCTTAACAAGCCGGCCTCCGCTCGTTAGCGGCTCGTTAAGAATAGTAAGAAGGATTTGTCTCCAGTCGCTTTACTTTAGTCACTCTAGTTTCATATGTAACCAGTATATTCCTATTCCCGGAGGCCATAGTGGGGTATTAAATAGCGATACTTGGCGGCCATGAATAGATATAATATTGCCACGCAAAATATTACAATATTATGCTCTATCGATTTTTTCCCCACTTCTACCACCTATACAACCAGACAAAACATATTTTACTTCATTTGACTGGATCAACATTTTGAACACAAATAACACAAGAAACACCCATCGTGGGTTTTGAGTTTTTACATTTTTTTCTTAATTTTGTACTTAATATATTGGACCTTATCTCCAGTTTCCAGCCAGTACTTTAGAGGGCTTGACATAGATTTGTTTTTATGTTTTTATGTGCATGGACACATTCTGGATGCAAACACGCATGGAAAGACTGTGCAAGTTTTGCCAAAAATATTAGAACTGAAACATGGCCTAAAAATCTAACTTTGAGCCTAACGCTGCATATTGTTACATCCCCTACCGGCAAAAAGAAATCTTTGTGGATTTAGAGCTAAAATAGAGTCATCAGCCCTAATCCCCGAAAGCCCCAAAGATCTGCTCTATTTGCATACCTGCTGTATTAACTATAATGGATTTAGGAAGAAAACATGCAGGAATCAGCATCAACTTGAGATTCTGTCCACACATTTCATGGTTAAGAGGTCTTATATTTTGGGAAGAATTACAATCAATGCAATAAATTCACATCAAGGAAAAATGTTGAGCTCAATGTTCGACTTCATGAATCTAACAAGTCTGTCACAAACAGTGGTGGAGCGACCCTGTACCGGAGCAGACAGATAGCTGTTTCTGGTTGGCAGTGTGATAATTACCTCTCCACACAGTTCTGTTGGGTGAGCAGCGACTGAGGGCTCTCTGCAGAAAATCACCATGTTATCACTGAATCACACTTTAAATGTGTTTCGTTGACTGTCAGACTTTAAGCCTGGAAACCTGACAGGGATTTATCTGCCTTCCTGAAGACCTGAGGGCAGCAGAGAATGTTGATAGTTTTAAAAGAAAATTCAAGACTTTCTTATTTAGTCTAGCTTTTAACTGAGCTTTATCCATCTATTTTTTTTATTTTATTTTTTTTTGTCTTTTATTGTTTTAGTCTGACTTTTAATGGAGCTTTAGTAGCTATATATCTTTATTATTATTATTATTATTATTATTATTATTATTTTTAGTATAGTCTTTCATTAGGAATAAAAAGGTTTTATGATTAATGATAATAATAATTATTATTATTATTGTTACTACTTTATAATTAGGGACCGAGCACTGAAAGTGCGAGGACCCTATTTATTATTATTATTATTATTATTATTATTATTATTATTATTAATAAACACTAACCATACTTTATTTATTTTAAGTATCCATTTATTTATTTATTTCTAGTAATGACTCTAGTCTTTTATTGGGTTTTATAATGGTAATTATCTTATTATTATTATTATTATTGTTACTATTTTATAATATTATTAACTATATTTTATTAATCTTTAGTCTTCATTTATTTGTTTATTTTTAGTATTCTTTTATCATTATTATTATTATTTTATAATTATTATCTATATTTTATTTATATTTAGTATAGTCTTTAATTATGTTTTTTGATGGTAATTATAATAATAGTTATTATTATTATTATTATTATATAATAATTATTTTTTTTTTATTATTATTACCTATATATAATTTATTTTATTATCCATTTATTTATTTATTTTCATGTTGTTTTATACATTTATACAATTTAATCTGGTGTTTCTTCACTGTAAATTGATGAGATTTAACATAGTGTTTCATCAGTTCCTGTTTTTCCTGTGAAAGCTGCTTTTAATCATTATTGAAAATTGTTCTTACTACCAGTATTACCTATTAATTTACATAAAGTGTGTGAAGCACTGTGTGTTACATGTTTGTCTGAATCAGTGCGATACGAATAAAGTTTGATGATTGATTTGCCAAAATGAAAATCTGGTGACTGGACGCTGGCAGGAAACTCAAAAACTGATAATTTTAGACTCTGGAATAAAAAATAAAAACAACCCTCCTATCTCCTGTTCGCTGCTGTCAAAAGAAAGCCGGACTTGCCAATATTAATTCTCTTATCGCTGCCATTGTTTTGCCATCACAGGATATAAAAAACAAAACTGGCTACAGGCTGCTGACATCTACTGACAATATCTACAAAGTCATCCAGTTTACCCAACCAAACAACACAAACCCTCAATTTATTCATCATTTTTCAAAACTTCCAAGGTTTTTTGAGTCTTTTCATTTTGCCACAGGATTGGCAAATGTCTTTTAATATAAACAAAATGTGACAGATTGGCCTCATCCTGCTGTGAAGTGGATTCATGTTGACGGGAAGCGTCTTGTCTGCTCACAGATTAAAATATCCAAACCGAAGGGCATGGCACTTTGTGTCGTTGACTGATTTAATGAGCAAAGAAATAATGATAGAACGTGATGGAAACCATATGCCAAGGCTACCTTATTCACCAAGGACAGCATGTTCAATCATCATCAACTAAACCAAGGACGACATTTTCTGGAGAAAAATTGTGCTGCATCCTTTGAGCGATTTCAGATATTTAGATATTTATCAACCCTTTGATGCACAACATAAACACCTTCTATTGCACAACATGGGTAAAAAATGACCTGCTTTCATTCCCCAAGTTACTTGCTGTGTGTTCCTTTGCTCTATCTATTTTGATATCAACTTATTTTATGATTGAATATTCCAAGTATTCTTTAAATATCTTGTTTTTGATAACAACAGATCATTATTTCCATTTTGCCTCTCATACTTTATGAAGAAAAAAAGTTTTTGCATTATTACATAACTAACTACTTGGCTAAGTAGCTTGCTAAGCAAACTACTTAGCCAAGAAGTTAGCCAAGAAGTTAGCTAAGTAGTTAGCGAAGCAAACTACTTAGCCAAGAAGTTAGCTAAGTAGATAGCTAAGCAAACTACTTAGCTAACTACTTAGCCAAGAAGTTAGCTAAGTAGATAGCTAAGCAAACTACTTAGCTAACTACTTAGCCAAGAAGTTAGCTAAGTAGTTAGCTAAGCAAACTACTTAGCTAACTACTTAGCCAAGAAGTTAGCTAAGTAGTTAGCTAAGCGAACTACTTAGCCAAGAAGTTAGCTGAGTAGTTAGCTAAGCAAACTACTTAGCCAAGAAGTTAGCTGAGTAGTTAGCGAAGCAAACTACTTAGCCAAGAAGTTATCTAAGTAGCTAAGCAAACTACTTAGCTAACTACTTAGCCAAGAAGTTAGCTAAGTAGTTAGCTTAGCAAGCTACTTAGCTACTCAATACACCCATAAAAGCATCCATCCTCTGAGTGCTCCAGGTTTCTAGTTTGTAATTGTAAAGTTTCATGACGCTGATATTATCCTAGATATAAAGGTCATTTTTTCACAGTCTGGTCAAGTTTTGGTTTTTTTAAATGCTCTCATTACAATGAAACGGCTACTATTGGGACTAACATCATCACACATGAATAAAATTGTGCTCACTAAGTCCACAAGAGTCTCAGCTGTCCAGTGATATCCAATTTATGCAACTCCAGGACTGTTTAGGGACCCCAGTATGCAGAAATATTCTAATACAATTGGTGGAAATAACACATTTGTAATGCAGGAGAGAAACTTGCATGTTTTTTTTGTTGTTGTTTTTTTTACCTCAAACTGCATGAGATCAGCATAGAGAACATGTCAGTAAAGGGCTCTTGGGTACAAAAAGAACCAATTTTCACTTCTATATGTTGAGGTCAGAGGTCAAGGGACCTTCATGGTTGGTTCCAATTAATTTCTTAGATCTTCTAGTTTCCTATGACAACAATATTTCTCTGTAGACCAGAGAAAACTGTTCCAGCAGCTGCCACTAAACAATTAAAGAGCATTTTCACTGAACTGAAGCTCATGTGGTCTGTCACAGCTGTATACTGATATAAAGCTGAGTACTAAGCAGTTCTGAAGGGAAATTAAGAGTATTTCTGCTTCCCTTTTGCAGCAGCAATCTGCATTCAGCACAGTGCCTTCAAACTGTTACTCTGTAGGTAGGTTTCCTTATTTACTAGCAGGCAGCAAGACACAGTCCTTTGTCTCTATTCTCTCAGACTTGAATTGGGAAGAGCTGTTCCTGCCGCAAAGACATTTTAATTGCTTTAAGCCAATAAGAAAATGCGAGACAGGGGAATGAATGGCTTATGAGCCGCTTCCTGGGCAAAACAGCAAAACAAACCCTCCTGCTCGCACAGATTTCCTCAAAGCTGAATCCCGGAGACCAACTCATTGTTTCTCTCCTGAGTGAGAGCCGGAGATATGGAGGGTCGCAGCACAGAAAACGAGAAGGGAGATAAGGTGAGTGAGCAGATTTTTATTTCGACATCCCAAGACGCAAATTGCTCACCCCAAATCAATGCAATCATCCCTGAATGTTTCAAAGCTTTGAGACTCTGGGAACAAAGTTAAAAATAAGACAACAAAAGAGCGCTGACAATAAGTAAGATGACCGTTTTGTTGCTCACAGTTTATCCGGCTGCTGAGCACTTATTAATGAGTTTATGGCCTGTAGTTGTCTCTTGTCGGATTGGAGATTAATCTGCCCATCTGGGAGGGACTAGAGACAGAATGGATCATTCTCGGGTCCCAGGGCTTCTTGCCACTTTGTTGCCCTGGTGAGGCCATCTGGGCCAGACGAGAGCTAATCAGTCACAGCCGAGCCGCGAGCCTGATCCCATGTGGCCACCTGATCACCCGTCAGCCCCCAAACTTGAATCAGAGTTCAACTTTTTTTATCACCATGCGAGATAAATCTCAAAGTCTGTGGAGGACTGTTACTGTATGAACAATGTGCAGGGATTACTGTGGCAGAAACATTTTAGAATGACAGCAGTTGAAGCACATTTTGAGGCGAAATTTTGAAAAGTTGCAATAAAGAAAATGCAAATTAGGGACGTTTCCATAACCTGGTTTAAAGAAAATTAGTAATATTAGCTGGCTATCTATGTCTTGTGTTGCTGCACTAGCTTGATGTTTGGGTGTTAGCAACACTAGCCGTGTTTCCATTAAAGTAGAAGAAAATGTGAACTATGGATGGTTTAGATCATGGGTCTCAAACTCGCGGCCTGGGGGCCAATTGCGGCCCTTGTGACGATATTTTGTGGCCCCCACCTTGATATGAAAGTTTAATGTGCACTATATGTGAACTATATTGCAGTTCCCTGTTAACCCATTTGGGCCTGAAATGCCTGGAAAAAATGCCTGGAAAACCTCTGGGCGATTTTAAAATAACCCCCTAAAACCTGAAGTTTTTCTGGAAATACAACAGAAATGTCAACGCTTCCTACTAAATAATAGATTTTTATAATAGACTGAAATCATGGCGGAAGACGACTATAGCGGAGGGAGCTCAGATATAACAAAGTTCTGGAAAAGTCCCATGCTGCATTGTGACATTCCCACATGTATTCTGATGCATTTCATTGGCCAAGAGACCAAAAATAGGTCGAAAAAACTATCCCCGGTCCCCGGTTTTAATGGTAGAAATGCAGTAATGCTTTCCCAGCTTAAATGGGTTAAGGGCCAATCCTCAAGTCTGTATATTCCCAGTTTATTTCCATTTATTCCCATAAATTCTCATGGAAAGTTTCCAACTTTGAACATTCGGAATTTTCCAACCCTATCGGTTTCAATATCGGCATCAAGATCTGGAACACCCTCCCTGAACATTCACATCAACCCCAGTCTGTGGACACCTTTAAAAAAGGGCTTAAAACTTTTTCTTTCAGGGAGGCATTTTTAGGTTGTCCCTAGATGTTTTTATTATTGTCTCTGCAACTTAATCTCTTAATAATGTACTTTATTACCCGTGTCTTTTTTATCTACTGCTGATTTTAATGTGTCTGAGTTTTCTCTTAGTCTTTTGTTTTCTGTTTCTGGTGTCTGCAGCACTTTGAGATTTCTGTATGAAAAGTGCTTTACAAATAAAATGTATTATTGTCATCAGCTTCAAAAATCCTATATCAGTTGGGCTTTAGTTGGTTCTTAGGGGAAATGAATACACAATAAACAACTGCTCACTTTCCCAATGGAAGATGAACATGTAAAGTATGTGGTCAGCATAAACGTGTCCAAACGTTGCAGATTGCATGAAAGCAGTGAGACAGACTGTGTCTTTGTGTCCGTACAGTACGTCTGTCCTCACGGAGAGGTGACTCACAAGGCCGTTTGAACATCAGCCCTCACAGAGCCAGTGATAATGTTCTGGGTCAGGTTATTAATATGGAAGACACGACAATTTAAAAATGTAAAAAAACTTTCAGTCAATGTGCAATCTGTTATGCCTCATTAAATCTCAACAGTCTGCTTAAAAATGACTCATCATTAACTCCTGGCTCTCAGACCTGATTTCAGAGATTCATTAATTGAAGACTTAAAACACGAGGCAGCAGAAGAAGAAGAAAAAAAAAGAAAACCCTGAGATTATAAAAACTGCACCAGAAGCAGAAAGAGAGAGGTGTTCTGCTGATTTCTGAGGTTCTGTTCAAAGATGCTCCTGCCGTTTAACCCCGAGATCTCTGCTGCTGTCATGGAGATTCTTCTCCGTCCTCCTCTGTGGAAACAATCCACTGCCTGGATGGTTACATGAGGCTGCACATCTGTCACAAGTGCTCACTTTCCATTGTTTTTGCTACAGCTGCATTCTTTACATTCCAGTGGCCGTGACTCCCTTTGACTCCTCGGAGGAGGAAGGAGGGGACGAGACACTCCTCTGGACTCTCTGAGGACTCGGTGTGAAGCTCAGGCGTCATCCAGCGTCATACTGGAATCTCCATTACTGAGACAAAAGTTGTTGACCTTCATCTGAGGTGCTTCACCGCCTTTATGAAGTTATGAGGAAGTTACGAGATTACAGTCACAAAAAACTAAGTCTAGTAGGCTATCAGAAACTTTACTTTAGACCCTGGGGTCTCAAACTCGTGGCCCTTGTGACGATATTTTGTGGCCCTCACCTTGATATGAAAGTTTAATGTGAGTTTTATATGAATGGCACTTTACCGTGTTGTGTGTGGAAGATCCCGTTAATTACTTGTTTCAATAATTGTGTGTCTTTTTTAATAATTTTGTGTCTTTTTAAAATAATTTTAAAAAAGATATCTGGCGGTCACAGCTTAACCCTCTGGAGTCTCCAAAAGCGCCAAAGCATGGCTTCTTCATCACATCCAAACATAAACACAAAGACAAAAAAAGAAACAAAAAGACACAAAATGACAAAAAAAGATACAAAATAGCTTAAAAAAAAGATACAACAGACACAAATGATCAAAAAAAGACACAAAATGACAAAAAAAGACACAAAATAACTAAAAAAGACACAACAGACACAAAATGACCAAAAAAAGACACAAAATGACAAAAAAAGACACAAAATCACCAAAGAAGACACAAAAAGACACAAATGACCAAAAAAAGACACAAATGACCAAAAAAAGACACAAAATGACAAAAAAGACACAAAATAACTAAAAAAGACACAAAATGACATAGACTCCATAGAGTTAACAGCAAACTTGTGCCTGTAATTTTTCCAGCTCACACCAAACACCATGAAGGACTGCGAGCTGTAGAGTTTGGCGGTCAACATCAGCTGCCCATAAACAGTTTAGTACGGGTCTTGAATAAAGAGTTTTATGAGCATAAAGTGGCCATTCCTCCGGCCCAAGGGGTGAAGCAGTAGGAGGCTCGGAAAAAACTTACGAGAAGACACTAAATTCGGGTCCGTCTAAACAGTGTTAAGACGTGAATCTCCACACGCCTTGGGCCAAGCTGCTGTGATAATTTGTTGAAGGGAAACGTCTTTCCCCAACAAGTAGAAAATGCCTCCGGGCTGCACAGTGGCTGCGCTGGAATGTCTTGGACAGAAATGTTTAGGGAGCTGTGTATATCTGTTTGACCTCATTAGTACCGCGGGCCAGAGCTGAAGAGTCCGTGTGCCAAGTCGGTACTCTCCCTGCTACTTTATACACATCACTGGAAGGAAGCTTGTTAGCTGGAATGAAGTGAGGAGGGGCTGCGAATAAGAGGGATAGAGAGAGAAAGAGTATTTGTGCTTATTTGCACAAAGGATTAACTTACACTGTTGGCATGTTGATAAGGGCACCGCGGTTGTAAGATGAGAGGATTTGGATGCTGCAGCGGGAGAATGAGAAAGTAAAGCACACACACACACACACACACACACACACACGCACTACACACAGCATCCTTGGCATACTAATAACATGTTGTAAAAATGTAACACTGACTGTGACTGTGCTCAAGTCAGACACACAGTGTGCAGATTATTTTGGTGGGACAGTGTTTCTTTATTTCTTTGGAGTGCAAAACCCCGAAAGGCATGCAGGCAGAGAGAAAGAAGAAAAAACTATTCCATGTGTAGCAGAGAGATGTTGTTACTCTAGATTATAGGGCTGCACGATTATTTTGATTAATATTGTAATCACGATTATTCATTATAATTGGGAAAACATCTGTATTTTCATTGCACGACTTTTAAATAAAGAATAGGAACAATTTTTAGTGTCCGGTGCTTGTTGTAAACAAACAGAGATCGCTAAGTGAACACCTCCTGCAGCAGCAGCACATACACACTGTTCTGCTACAGAGCTAGCTGTTAGCCTGTTAGCAGTTTGCAGACTGGACGCTAAGAGGTTAACATCCCCTCTGGCTCTGCAGCTGGGAGAGACTGCTGCAGGAGGACTGTGCCGCTTCGACTCGTTCTTACGTTTCTTAACGAGGCTCGTTAAGAAGAGTAAGAACGAGTCTCCAAAAGTCTCCAATAACACCAGAAAAAGTCGCTGGATTTGTTGCCAGTCGCTTTTTTTGAAAAATTGTCGCTAAGGACGTCTGAAAAGTCGCTAAATATAGCAACAAAGTCTCTAAGTTGCCAACACTGCTTTGCCGGCTTTTACAAATGGCGCATGTTGTTGTGGCGTTAAGTACTACGCCACATCCTGCTTAGCGCTCGCTTGTTATGTATTTAGGCATCTACATGAAACCTTAACTAAAACTTTAAAAAGTCATTGCTTACTTACTTATTATGCTCCAATATCGTTATAAAACTAAAACAACATCGATAAAACGATACTATCTTTAATCGTGATAGTTTCTGAGAAAATATATCGTCCTAAAAAATGTGTTATCGTGACAGGTCTAAGTGTAAATACTGTTCTTAATGAAAATTATTGTTGTTTACTGTAAATATTGTATTTTATACTCTCTTTGTCTTCTGTAGTGTTCACTACTGTACTGTTATTGAAGAGCGAAGAGGAGCTGGCAGAATAAATAAGCTTCAACTCTCCTGTCGTCGTGTCCTCAATAAAAAAAAAACATTCAACACAACACAGACACCCACTACACATGCACTCGCTCTTTGTGCATGCAAACCTGCACACACGCAGCGAACACACCGTATCTCCCTCACAAAGCAGCGTGCAACTGTAAAGGTGCACGGTGCAAAAAATCAACGACTGTAATGTGGAACGACAAGAGGGCCAGGAACTCGTATTCACCCCCCCCCAGCACCCATGAAAGGCATTCAGCGGAGAGAGGAGAAGAAAAAAAAAAAAAAGAGCGTTTTAGAAATGTCTCAATGCTTTTCTGCACGGCTGGTCATTGTGCAACTTAACTGAAGAAGGCACATTCAGTGTGTAGCAGTCAGGTAAATACAGGTAGGTGTAACAGAGAAGGCCAAATTGGTTCTGACAATAAAAAGGAGGTGGAAGTCTTGGGAGGGCAGCAATGCTGCGTTATGTTCCATCCCTCATACGTATGGATTAGATACAGCAGGTTTAATGTATGAACTTTAAGCTGCCTGAGTGTCTTTCAAAGTGACATTAATGATGCTGATTCATCCAGGGCCAAAAGTTAATGGCTATAAAGGACCTGGAACCACATCAAAGGCCTCCACTTCAATATTGTGTCCGAGCTGAATGGGGAGTTGTTTAACAGTAAAGTGATGCTGAAGCTCCGAGCAACTGCAACGGAGAATTATACTCAATACAATCGCCATCAGCTGGAGTTCTGGTGTGAGGATGGCAGCTCTGTAATGCGCCACTGAGTGGATCTAATAAATACTTTAGCATTTCCATTCTCCTCTGGAGGCTGGGGCTGCAGGCTTGAGGCCACTTCATGGCTAACAAGGGTTCTATTTAACCCTGGGACCCAATTACATTACTGGCGCTCAACCAGAAGTGGAGCCCCACTGTTAAAAAATTTAGGATTTAAGGAAGTACAAAGAAGAGAAGTGGAAAGTTGGATCCTTTCAAATAGGAGGTCGTGTTTTTTGGTCCGGTTTGTTTGTCAGCAGGAGATAGTGCTTGCCAGATTTGTGTTAAACTTGGTGGAAGTGTGTATGGAGAATGTGCCAAGGATTCATTTGCGTGACCACTTCTAGATAGTGCATGGCCTTGCTGGAGGTCCGCGCTCTTTGAGTGCTCTTCGAGTTGTTTTTGCTGGAGGGGTTAGAAAGCTTTCACAGACAATCCAACAAGCCAAATGTGAGTTGTGCAAAATACGAATTATGCGACAAGATGCATGAGGTCAGGTCTGGTTGATTGACAACCCATCAACTCAATGACCACTGAGCCCAATATCATGATCTAAAAGCCCCGTGTGTCAGTTCTCAGTGCTGACAGTTGTGCTGCTGAAATGCATAAAGTTTGTGGTTTGGGTCTGGTGCTTGATTAACGCACATTTTTGCAGATTGGCTCTTGTGATGGGTCAAGCAAAATATTTTCAAAGTAAAATAACAGACATATATTGTTCATGTGGTAAATGACTATTAAAGCTGTAAATGGCTGATTTTCTTGTGAAGTATATATTATGTATTGTCAGAAACCATCACTCCTGTGTTCCAGTGGCACATTGTGTTAATCCACATTTATAGTGTTGAAAGGCTCATTGATCATTGAAACACCTGAGCATTATGTTAGCACAGCTGAGAACTGTTTTGTAAATAAAATGATCCTTCCTCAGGCTGGTTGAGTATCTAGTTGGAGATTTGTACACGTTAGAATTATTATTTCTGCCCTTGTCAATGTCTTTACTATATTTTCGATTCATTTTGTAACTCATTTCATGAATAAAACAGTTTGTTTTCATGGGAAACAACACAGACATTTTCTGTGTGATCCCAAACTTTCGAGCACTATTGTATGTGAGGAAACCAACCTAAATGTAGTTTAGGTAGTTTTTAACCAAGCTGATGTTTGTTCAAGTGTTCAGTTCTTTGGCGTTATAAGAAGTGGGTGTAACGTCATGGTAACAGCTGACTGACTCCTGATTGGTGGGGCAGGTCAAGAGGGCGGGACCTTGATACCGCAGCTCCATCAGCCGGTTTACACTGTGCAGACTCTGGCTCCAAATGCGAAAAAATAAAAAAGCAATTCCTGTATCCGAGATATTTTGGCTTCGCTGTTGTACAGTGGGAGGAAGTGGAGCTTTGCTTTGGGTTTCATGTGTATTTCAGTTACACTTCCACACACTGAAGTGCTGCTATTGCTGCCATTTGAACTTCAATTCTTTTTTTCAACGCTGGAGCTGAAGAGAGAAAAACAGACTGACCCAGACTCTCTGCAGATATAATAACACTATGGACTATTGTACAAAAATATTATAGGAAACCATCAAAGAAAAACTTTTGACTCAGTTGTATCAGTTCCAGCAGATACCCAGAATTTAAGATGAAGAGGAGTTAGAAGTATGATTCAAAAACATACCGTACATCTATTGTATGTTGTGTTAAGGGATGGGAATAATTAATCAGTGATTGATAATTGGTCCTTAAGAATTTGGTCGATCATGTGGAATTTTAAATTGATCTGTGTATTTTTTATTTTTATTTAAATTATCTTACTGTATCAAACCTTACTAGCATGAATTACTAGGTTTAATTACTAGGTTTAATTTGATCCAAAACTTATTTAAATACAAAACACATTTAAATATGAAGGTTACTGTGAAAACTAACCTCATAAAAACATAAAACACTGAACTCCTTGACGTTATCTTTACAGTTTAATCTCAGTTGAGTTAGTTTGACGATCTACAGGATCAAGTCTCTTTTCGTCCTTCCAAAATAAAAGCATCCGTTATCAAAACAGGCTTTTGCATAGTACTGTACAGTCATGGAAAAAAATATTAGAGCCTTGCTTTCTTGTCCATTTAATGCCTGGTACAACTAAAGGTACATTTGTTTGGACAAATATAATTATAACAACAGAAATAGCTCATAAGAATTTAATTTAAGAGCTGATTTCTAGACATTTTCCATGGTTTTTCTTGATAATGATTTTGATTATTATCAAGAAAACCATGGAAAATGTCTAGAAATTGAAGAAAACAAGGGTGGTCTAATAATGTTTTCCATGACTGTATGTTTTATATTTTATATTCTTCAAGGCAGCCTTTAACCTTTTGCTTTCGATGCTCTCAAACACATTAAGAAGGCAAGAAATTCCACTAATTAACTCTGGAGAACAGAGGTGTGCAAAGCTGTCATCAAAGCAAGAGGTGGCTACTGTGAAGAATCTAAAATCTAAAACATATTGTGGTTGGTTTAACACTTTCACTGTTAAAATGATAGCCATGCAACTAGGGCTGGGCGATATGAAACCATGAAAAATGTCTAGATATCAGCTCTTAAATTAAACTCTTATGAGCTATTTTTGTTGTTATCATTATATTTGTCCAAACAAATGTACCTTTAGTTGTACCAGGCATTAAAATGAACAAGAAAGCAGGAGAAAACAAGGGTGCTCTAATAATTTTTTCCATGACTGCACAGTACAATGCAAAAGCCTGTTTTGATAACGACGCTTTTATTTTGAAAGGACGAAAAGAGACTTGATCCTGTCGAGCGTCAAACTAACTCAACTGATATTAAACTGTAAAGATAATGTCAAGGAGTTCAATGTTTTATGTTTTTTATGAGGTTAATTACAAAATGTACAAACAAATGTACCTTTAGTTGTACCAGGCATTAAAATGAAACAGGAAATTGAAGAAAAAGGGTGGTGTAATATTTTTTTCCATGACTGTATATATCTTTTATTTTGCCAATGTATGCATGCAGCGATTAATTGATCGTTAATGTTATAGATCAGCAGTTCCCAAACTTTTTTAGCCGCGCACCCCCTTCTATGTCCCAACCGGGTTGACACATCCCCAATCCCCCACACCTTCAAAAAAAACAAAATGCAATAAGCTGTTATAGAGCCATATTAAAGGCGGCATGTTTAATCATGCTCAAATGACCAGAACACACATACACTTATTATAAAATAATCACGATCACAACAATGCGCTCTCGCATTTGAATTAATCTGAAACACTGTTTCAATATAATGCAACAAAGTTATGTGCAAGCTTCCACTTTTAAGAGCAAAGAGGATGATGACAGGCTCAGGATCAGAGGCAGAAAGCAGATAATTTGGGAAAATGTTATAATATTTTGAGCCGCGTTGAACAAAAATTGCAGCAAGTTTAAATGAGTGTGGAGTGAACAAACACAACCCCGTCATCATAACACAGCTTGGAAAAATGGAAGAAGATAACTTCTTCTACGCTTCATTTTAAGATGAAGTGCATTTTTAATAGCCTGAATTTATTTATTGATTAAAATTACAGTCTTTGATTTTACATGTTACAAAGGAAACGTTTATATACAGTACAGGCCAAAAGTTTGGACACACACCTTCTCATTCAATGTGTTTTTCTTTATTTTCATGACTATTTACATTGTAGATTCTCACTGAAGGCATCAAAACTATGAATGAACACATATGGAATTATGTAAAAAAAAAAGTGTGAAATAACTGAAAACATGTCTTGTATTTTAGATTCCTCAAAGTAACCACCCTTTGCTTACTAGAATATAAGACATGTTTTCAGTTATTTCACACTTTTTTGTTAAGTACATAATTCCACATGTGTTCTTTAATAGTTTTGATGAATTTACAATGTCAATAGTCATGAAAATAAAGGAAACGCATTGAATGAGAAGGCGTGTCCAAACTTTTGGCCTGTACTGTACACTTCTTTACTGTGTGGGTAAAAAAAAAATTGTAATTGTGTAATTATCAGACCGGCATTACATTTTTCATCTCACGCACCCCTGGGGGTCCACGCACCACACTTTGGGAATCCCTGTTATAGATAATCGAGTTGGCAGGTTTCTTCCAAACGCCCATCCCTAGTTGTGTTATTTGATGGCACAAATGCACATGCAGGTGGAGCCAGTAGTACACTATGAAGCCGGTGTTTCCCCTGCAGAGGTGAAACACTCTGCTTTATGTCCACACAGCTAGCATGGCTTTACTCTTATTTATCCGAGCATCTTTTAGCCGGGTTGGTAAAGCTGTTTGCTGGCACCCTGCTCCCATTTGGGACCAACTGGGCGCCAAGGCTTTTCCTGCAGCATTCCATCACAGATTCAGAGAAAGAAAAAAAACAACACCATGCAACCGACTGCTCTCTGCATGGGGTCCGAGTGTTTGCAGGGACAGGATGACAACACCCCACAATGCCCACTGGCACAGGAAGAGAAGAGGGAAGCGACGTGAGTGTTAGAACGGCAACAGAGAGAGCAGATGTAGAAAAATGAGTGCAGCAATAGAAAGGAAGCTTAGCAATGCAGCCCTCATTTGCCACGTCTAATCAGAATAACAATGGGTGCTTTCAAGTTAGAATAATAGAGCCCCATCACTCATCATAATGGCTAGAAGCACGGCCTGGCCGGGCTCAACCAGTACAGTCAGGAACCAGGGGAGGCTCATATAGTAGTCAGCCTGTGGATTGAAGGAGCGGCTAATAGAGGCTGGGGTCTGGGCCACTGGACTGGAGCCAGAGGCTAGTGGACGCTTTAACGAGCTTAGAGAAGCCAGCGGTACAAAGGAGCGCCGTTAAATTCCACCACATCAGTCAGACTTTTCTTTTGCAGTGTGGTTCAAAACCAGTGTGAGCTTAGAGGAGTCTATCAAAATTAAACAGCCCTGCTCCGAAAGAACACGCCGTATTCTGTTTTTACCTCCGCCAAGGCCAAGGAGGGCGAGTTTTTGGTGTTTTTGGCTCGTCAGTCGGCGGGATTAAAGATAAACTAAGGGCTCGATTTGCATGAAACTTGGTGGAATGGTGAAGCACGGGCCGAGGAATAACCCATTTCGTTTTGGGAATCGCGTGGCCGATGCATGAATTATTATTCGCTTTCATTAAACATTGCAAGCTAGGGCATTTGTGTTGAAAAAATGAGTTACTGGTCATATTTCATGGAGCATTTGATCCATTTCCTTTGCTTTTTTGTTTGTTTTTAAAGTGGTGATGCACACTTTAACAGTTTTTTTTAATCTTTAAACTAAATAGGATAACTGCATTGTGAGGAAACACATCCATGCTGGTGTTAATATTGACTTTTCTTACCAAATGCATAAAAATCTGCTATTATGGGTTGAAAATAAGTCAACACATCCTCTACTGTTTTAATTCAGCCCTGACCCTTCCAAAGCCAATGGAGTCGACTGGCTGGGGCTTGGAATTGGGGATGCATGTACACTTTAGGTTGTCCTATTTAACCAGTATTGTGAAATTTTAATTTCTTAACCAATAGCAATGCTTTAATTTGTCACATGACCTCCAGGAGGCCATATTGAACCCTATTTTGCAGACTTTTCCCAAAGGAAAGAGCTTTGCCATTTTGCGCCACAAGAAAATCACTCAAAACGTAATTTCCTGGCCCTTTTCCATCTGGAAAAAACTATATTCCTAATAATAGGTGACTAAACCTAAATTTGTGATAGTTTCATACACTTCCTTCAAGACATTAATTTCAATGGGTCATTGGTTCAATGGTACAAGAAACCACTGAAAAAAGTTGCTTTTATCATGTTTTTAAATTAAAAATGTTATGTATTGTACCCTGTTGAAGCTACTGAATCTTCTACACATGTTTATTAAAGAAATTATGTTAAAATTAATTGTAAAAACTCTTTTTCAGTAGTGTACCGGGCAATGGGACAATGTTGCCTATGGGCAACAAACCCCAAAAACTTCAGATTTTTTTTTTTTTTTCAGATTATGTTTATTTAGTCTATTAAGACAAAAAAGTCACTCAAAACATCATTTTCTGGCCCTTTTCCATCTGGAAAAAACGATATTCCTACTGATAGGTGAGTAAACCTTCATTTTTGATAGTTTCATACACTTAGACTGTTGGTTCAATGGTACAAGAAACCACTTAAAAAAGTTATTTTTATTATGTTTTTAAATTTAAAATGTTATGTATTGTACCCTGTTGAGACTACTGAATCTTTTACACGTTTATTAAAGAAATTATGTTAAAATTAATTGTAAAAACTCTCTTTTTCACTTCAATGGGACAATGTTGCCTACGGGCAACAAACCCCAAAAACTTCAGATTTATTTATTTATTTTTCAGATTATGTTTATTTCGTCTATTAAGACAAAAAAAAACATTCCAAACATTTTTCCCTAACTGGTATCATAATTTGTACGATAGAGGGTTAAGAAATAAAGCAAGTGTGACAGAAGCCACACATTCATCTAAAAGAAATTAAGCACGCTGAGATTGTGAACAAAAGGCTCATTAAATAAAGGGGAGATAATAAAATTATTCAGTGCATGAACTATAATCACTTCTGTGGGCAGTGCACAAAGTCATTTTCATCTGAGTGTTGGCTAGGATTAATTCTAGACGAGCAACAGGAGAGTTGTAAACAGTGACCTTTCAGTGTGGTTCAGCTGAAAAGACTAAAAGGCACAAATCCCATATTTATGCCCGAGGAGTAAGCTGCGACTGGGAGAGCCGGGGAGGGAACAGAAGGAGGATGATTGGGCCTTCAATTTTCCTTTTCATTCTCCTCATTTCAATGAAGTCTGTTTTTCCCCCCACTGCTTTTACACTGAAAGACAATTATCGAAAGTGACAGCGGAGTGAGAGGAAGGGATGTTAATGAAGTGCAAACAGCAGCACAGGAGTGAAGGGAGGGTAAAAGCAGGGCGTTTTTTTCTTAATTGTTGGAGGAAGTCGGGCAACAGTTGCCGTCCCACTTCTTAGAGGATGTTGTGAGAGAGGCCACACACTCCCTTGACCTCAGTCTAATTACTGCATACCTTGTGGTGAATAACAGCAATTCTGCAGAGACTCATAGAAGAGACGAGGACGATGTGATGCCAGACGGCTGCCTGGTGCATTTCGTATCTCCCTGTGGTTTTAAAAGCAGCACAGCATGGCTCTCCTGCCCGGGGGCGATGAAAAAAAAAAACTTGTGGGGAAACAGTGTAAGTGCGTGTTCTACATTCTCCTCTTTCTCCTCATCACTGCCTGTAAATGCACTCTTCCCCGGCATAAAAATGTAGCGATATGAGCTTTTAAAATTCAATAGATTTTTAGGGCTCGCAGTAGCCCAGAGCGGGATGAGTTTTCAATCAACAGTCAAGTCTAAGTTTTTGCTTTCTACTACAAACACCGAGCGCACAGTGTCTGACTCAACTGCGCTGGGAGGATGGAGTGAAAAGGGGCATATTTTGGACAACATATTTTCACCGTGCGCAAAAGCTCCCAAAGCATAAAATCAATGTTTAAAGAATCCAAGCACAGGGGAGAAAATAACAGCCAAGAGCCATGGGTTATTTAGAACGGAGCGCGGCCGCGGCTCAGTGTGGCCGACAGCCCAAATATTCTCATTCTGCATTTCACTCTGGCATCAGAAGAAACAAGGCAGCCAGCGAACGCAAAATATCGATTTTAACCTCCAACTTTGCACAAATGTAAACTAAACTGTAGGAGTGCAAAAAGCACAACTGATTTCACATATGCCAATTTCATCAAGCACAGTGTACTGGAGTAGTCCATCTTTAGTATTTAATACTACATGATATTAACCCATTTAAGCTGGGAAGGCTTTACCGCATTTCTACCATTAAAATCAGGGGCACTCTTGCATTATTCTACCATTAAAGCCGGGAAAGCGGATACGTCCTTATGTAGTATTTGTAGTTTTTTCCACCTATTTTCAGTCTCTTGGCCAATGAAATGCATCAGAATACATGTGGGAGTGTCGCAATGCAACATGGGACTTCTCCAGAACTGAAATCATGGCGGAAGACGACTATAGCGGAGGGAGCTCATATATGAATTTCATTTCTATCTGCTACAGAAGCTGAAGAATCTATTATTTAGTAGGAAACGTTGACACTTTTGTTGAATTTCCAGAAAAACTTCAGGTTTTAGGGGGTTATTTTAAAATTGCCCATAGGTTTTACAGGCATTTTTTCCAGGCGTTTTATGCCTAAATTGGTGTAGCTTATTATTGAGAAATGAAATGTTGTGATGATGTCCTAAATTGCAAAATGACCACAAAGAGACCAAAAAAAACAAAGAAAGTCGTCCAAAAAAGGCACAAGAGACACAAAATAATCCAAAAAATGGTTAAAAAAAAAGACACAAAATAACCACAAACCAAAAACACAAAACGTTTAGAAAGAGTCACAAAACAACCACAGAGACACACAATTACTACAAGGAGACACTTATGACCAAAAAAACACACAAAATTCCACACAAGATGCACAACAACTACAAAAAGACACAAAACAACAACAGAAACGTCTGTGTCTTGCTCCGGTAGGTTGTGGCTTTCAGATGATGTATAAAACTTGTATGTAGCACATACTGTTGACCTGCTATCTCCCCCTAAAAGCCCCTGTCATATTTCATGGAGCATAGTATAAAGGCTCCGTACTCAGAGTAGTCCATCTTTAGTATTTAATACTACATGATATTAATGTACCTTATTATTGAGGATTTAATGTCTTCATTTGAGTAACCTGAGACGCTGGGCTCCACTTTAAAGCTGGAGGGAAATTATGTTTAAGGTCAAATTTAGGTCAAATCTCACCTTTCTCACCGCACATCTCACCTTTACAGACATGCCCGCTTTTGTTAATCCCATGCAGTTTGAGCATGCTCGTTTTTCTCAGTACAAATGTGTTATTTTCGCCTATTGTATCTGAATATTTCTTCATACTGGGGTCCCTAAACAGTCTGAGAATTGCATAAAGTGGGTTTGACTGGAAAGCTGAGAGTTTTGTGGATTCAATGAGCCAAATTGTGTTCATGTGTGATGAGGTTAGTCCACTTTCAATTGATGTATACCACTTTATGTAGCATATACTGTTGACCTGCTATCTCCCCCTCCCCCCGTCCAACATTAAAAAAAAGGGTCTATGTTGGGTTCCTTAGACTTAATATGGATTTTAAATTTGTATTAAGTAAATAATAGTCTGAAAAAATGGTCTAGTCCAAGGTGATCTGTTCAAGTGCCTAAGCAGCGACCAAAACCTAATGTCATCCAATTTAAAATATAAAAAATAGGTGGTAAAATATAAATTTGAGAAGCTCAAATCTCAACATTGTTGGCACTTTGGCCTAATAAATGATGATGATTAATTAGTACTAGATTGTGGTTTGATTCTCTTGGACTAACGTGTACTATGACATATCCAAACACCCACAGCTGCACTCGAATGCAGCATCTAAATGGCTCTGATTGTCTCTTAAAAAGGTTTTTCAGTTGATGAAAGACACCATGTGAGACCTCGCTGCGCTTTTATACCATGAGAATAAAATAAGTACAAAGACAGACGGATGATTAAGTGGAGTGTTCACACAATTAACCTTTTTTTCACGCCGTAGAGCAGATGCTTTCATTACAATCAAAGGTGAGTCAAAGACAATAGATTTCTCCCTCGTGTTGTTTTCTTGGGTTGTTGAAGAAGCAGTGAGTGCTACCACAGTATATTAATCCTTCACATTGTCATCCTCGACGCAACAGCGACCTGCAACACTCTGAAGTCGTAAATGTGTCATTTCAGTTGAGACGCAGACGTCGAGAGCGCCGAGCAAATGGGTAAAGATTGAGATTTAGAACAAAGGGTCTGACTGTGTGACACGTCTGAAAGATTAGCAGTCGAGCCGCTTGCCAAAAAATAACAGACGATCTGACTGAGTCTGTGCCAAGTTTCAAAGCACTCTCTTCCCTGCACGAAAAAAAATGAACAAATGGACAAATAAATTGCATCTAATTGACATCCACGATTGAATTAAACATAAAAAGATCATTGTCTGAGTCAGGTAGAGGTTTTATGTACTTCAAAGACTCAAAGCAGTCGAGCTAGATCAAACAGCTCTAGTTTCTGTCATAGTGGATGGAAAATATCTATATCTATCGGCATCACATTCATCTCAGGCTGCAGTGGGAGTTGTATCATGAGGAATCAAATGGTACCAACCAATGTCATTGGCAGCTTGGGTAGGGGGACAAAATGCACTCCAAAATTAGGCAAAATCTTGGTGAAGGAAACATTTTTAAAGGTGTCCATTGACCTCTGACCTCAACATATCTGTATGAAAATGGGTTCTATGGGTACCCATTAGGGATGGGCATCGATTTTCGAATATTCGAATAGTCATTAAATCATAAAAATTTAAATGGTTCATCATATCTGGAAAAAAACAGTTGTATTACTGGTGCCTTCCGCACGGGGGCAGCGTAGCATTTGATGACACAGTGTGGCGGGCTAGATGCTAAGCTGTAGAAGAAACAACAAACAGAGAAAAGGGTGTTTTCCTAGTTAGCCCCCAGAGGGATTTACGAGACTCCGGAGGTGACGAATGGTTTTCACCACCGCTAACTGTGCACAATGTCAGCAGCTGAAAGCAGCATGGCTTATTATGCACTCCGCTGTCTCCGCTGATCATAAACATAGTGATTGTGAATTAACGGCATCGCTAACTGTGCACAGAGTGTCCGGTGCTTGTTGTAAACAAACAGAGATCGCTAAGTGAACACCTCTTGTAGCAGCAGCACATACACACTGTACTGCTACAGAGCTAACTGTTAGCATGTTAGCACATACACACTGTACTGCTACAGAGCTAACTGTAACTAACGGCGGCTCTTCTTAACAAGCCGGCCTCTGGCTCATTAGCGGCTCGTTAAGAAGAGCAAGAAGGAGTTGCTGGATTTGTCTCCAGTCGCTTTCTTGAAAAATAGTTGCTAAGGGCGTCTGAAAAGTTGCTAAATGAAGCAACAACACTGCTTCGCAGGTGGGTTGGGGGGTATTGTCGAATATTCGAACATTAATCGATTAGTACCCAGAGATTACCGAATAGTACTTTTGCCTGAAATGCACATCCCTAGTACGCCTGACTCTCCCCTTTACAGACATGCCCCTTTATGCTAATTCAATGCATTTTGCAGCAGAAACCATGCATTTCTCGCTACTTTATCACACCTAGAATAAAGATTAAGCAAACAGGTACAAAACAATCATGCTGGCGATTGTGTGGACACAAAGAGGCAAACAATACCCACATATTTTGGGAGTGTCAAAAGTTACAGATATTCTGGAAAGCTGTAAATGAAGGTACTAAAAAGGGGGAGATTTCACTGAACCATACCAACAGAGATGGTTTTACACTTTTAGGAGGAACGGTCTTCATTTCAGATAGGCTACTCATTATTTTTTACATTGAACATGTGATTATCTATAGTCTATAGATGGATATAGTCAGATTGCAAGAGAAATACAGGAAGAATTTCAAGCATTTACAAGCACTTTATCCAAAATCCAAGCACTTTTTAAACCTTGAAAATACAACATTTAAATTCAAGCATTTTCAAGGATTTCAAGCACCCGTACGATCCCTGAGTTACTCTCATTCAGTAGAAATGTGAATTCCGCCCACATCCTCTAACACCACCAACCTAAAACCCCGTCTCTAGGAGAATCCTTATAAACTTTGTCTTCACCCACTGCCTTTTTCTGGTGAATGCCCGATTGGTACTGCATGTGTGCAGCTCTCAAATTTACACTATTCCCATGCAGTTTGAGGCAAAAACCATGCATTGTTTCCATACAGTAGAACTGTGTGGTTTCCACCTATTCTAAAAAAGATGTACTTGAATATTCTGCATACTGGAGACCCTGAACAGTCCTGGAAAGCGGAGACTCTCGTGGATTCAATGATTCATGTGTTCGTCCCCATAGTAGCATTTTATTGTTGTGAGAGTATTTCTGTTGTCCTGTTGTGACCTCTGGGATAATCACAGCCTCGTGAAACTTTACAACCGCAAACAAGAGACCTAGGACATTCAGAGGACGTCTGATTTTCCTTTGTCCTTGTATACTGACGATATAATAAATAACAATATATATATGTATTGCATTTTTCGGCGAAATGTGCAGGTTTTGTTAACAAATCACAGCATGGATTTTTTTTCTAAGGTGTTCCAAGGTCTTGGTGTCTGAATGTGGTATTGTGGAGGGATTTTGAATAATTTTTCTCAATTGTTGAGTAAATAATACTTGTGACAAATGTTTTCAACCCAAAGAAAATGCTGCAACAACTTTTGAGACATTATTAAGCCTTGGAATGGCCTTCATATCCTCATATAATGTTCTTAACCCTCATATAACCCCAATTCCTGAAAAGTTGTATAAAAAGTAAAAACACAATGCATCAAATTCAGTGTATCATAGGAACATAACGTAATCTTTTTGAACAGTTTCAATTGAATATATGTCACAAAGACTAAGAAAATCATTGCATTTTGTTTTATTTACATTTTTAAAGGACGTCCCAAGTTTTACACTCTCACAATTAATATAATAGAGGTGTGAATCACCAGAGGCCCCACGATACGATTTTATCCCGATACTTGAGTCACGATACGATATTATTGTGATTTTAAGCATTTTGTGATATGGTGAGTATTGCAATGCAATATATGGCGATTTAACTGTTTAACTGCATTTTGTGTCCACAAAATTAAATTAAATCAAGAATTGTTTTATCAAACAAGATAAAATTCTCAGTCTATTCATCTCACTTCAGTCTTTTTATTTCTCCACAATGAGAGTCAAACCCACAGACTGACCAACAAAGTATTCAGTCAAACTGAACTGAACTGATATCAAACATGTATGGACGACAACAACTGCAGCATTTTATCAAACTTTCAAAAACTTTAGGATTCACTGCTCTGAATTTTTTTGAATAAAACATAAAAAAGCCTAACTTTGCAGCATTATTTTGACAACTTCCCGACACGATATCCTGACACACATGGTGCCGATAGATTCATTCGATCATCAGAACAAAGACAGCCAGCTAATTCAAAATATTGGTTTGATTTATTACCTCAGAAATGTTTTTCAGGACAACAATATGTTCTCAATCGCTAGTAAAAAATCTTCAAGACAATTTGATGCCAATACTTCTAATAATGGTCCCATTTAGAAGAAAATAGCAGGCATGGCTACCTTTGATTGACAGGTGGCTAAACAAGGCAAGCCATCATCAGGAGGAGCAGAGCAATGCGTATCCACGGCAACGTGTCAATAAAGTTATGGTGACTATGTCCATTATTTATACACTCTATGGTTTAAACCAATTAATGTTTTATTTTTGATTCAGACTGGAACAACTTGACACATCTCTAAGTGCTTTAATAAGGAGTTTATAGGTGATATTGGACGGTCTTTGAGACAAATTATGACTAATGTGGCTCTGACTGCAAAGCAAGGACAGTCATCCATTCATTTCACTCCGGCTGTCACCGTACCACTTAACCGTAATGTGGACTTAATTATGAAGATCTGACAGGTTGGTTTTTTGTCTCTCATACCATTACGCTATTTATAAAATACAGTTTCAAATCTAGATCATTAAAACAGCAATTAG
Organism: Centropristis striata; assembly: GCF_030273125.1. Classification (NCBI taxonomy): domain Eukaryota; kingdom Metazoa; phylum Chordata; class Actinopteri; order Perciformes; family Serranidae; genus Centropristis; species Centropristis striata. The sequence goes on along the minus strand of NC_081538.1, from coordinate 24,679,420 downwards.
ACAAACTCAGAAAGCAAATGAAGCAGTCAAATTTGTTGTCTGTTTTTCTCCAAGATGCACCATTTCCTCTGTTCATCCTTTGAGGACTCAGTCAGCTTGACAGTCAGTTGAAATGTTATCAAATTAAAGCAAACGCTGCTTTTCATTTCCGTCTTTTGTGTTGTGTGCTAGTTGGGCTGTGCTGAATAATTTTGTTGCTATAATGACAGAAACAAGTCAAAGTAACAACAAAGTGGTCGCTTGATCTCAATTCGGCTTTTTGTGGTGAAGGGAAAAAGCATTTTTATTCGTTTTTTGGGAGAATTAAAACTAGGCCTCGTCTCTCTGACTGATAATCTGACGACTGTATCCTTTTAGGAGAAACTTTTCATTTGAATAAAACAGTGAAGTGAAAATTTAATGGGACTTAAAATCCTGTACTAACAAAGAACAGGTTAAAAAAACAAATCTGCCACTTATTTTTGTCATGTCATAAGCTACAACCATTCTGGGGCTCCTTGTTTGAGTTCTTCACTGAGGTCCTAAATCATCCATGTAACCCATTCACTGTGTTGTTTGAATCCAGATAGTGTGAACAGTAGTTATGAAGCTAAGGCTATCTCCCTTTCAACATTGTTAGCCAGAAAGCTAATTTTACAGTCTTGGAAATCTGAAAGGGCTCCTACATTACAAATGTGGTTGAGAGAGCTGGGAAATGTATTACACTTGGAGAAAATCAGGTCCATCATATCTGCTAAAGAGGATATTTTTTTCAAATCTGGCAACCTTTTCTTAATTTAATGTCTAAAAACTGATTTAGCGTTGTTACGGCTGGCTGCCGTTCTTCAATTATTGTATTGTTTCTCTGCATTACTCTGCTATTCATGTAAATCCAGCTGTGAGGTTGCCCGGAGTTGATTGGACCTTCTGGAAGTGTGAGACCGCCCACTTCCTGGTTGCCTCTTCTTGTCTGTGATTGGTGCAGCGGAGATTCCTGCGAGTCAGCCAATCAGGACTCTTCAATCAACAGACTGCACCTTAGAAAAGGCTCCTGTGTCCACCAAGGTTATTATAGTTAAAACTAGAATTGAAAAAACATTTCGTTAACTGAAATAAAAATAAAAACAAGAGTTTTTTTAAAAACGATAACTAACTGAAACTGTATTGTGCGCTTACAAAACTAACTAAAACTAACTAAAATTATAGTAAAAAATGTCCTTCGTTTTCGTCTTTGTCAACTTAAATGTAAACCTTTTTGGTTGATATGAAATCTATTTCATCTATTTGGTTTTATGACTTAATAAACTTATTGGGTCTGAGATGGATCAGACAAAGGAAATAAAGACAACATTTATTGTGACCTTATTGAATCTGGCACCCAACAAATACCACATTACAAAAAAACTAAAACTAACACGAAAACTAATAAAAACTAAACTAATTAAAACCAGCAAATTCACTCTAAAAACTAATTAAAACTAACAAAAATTGACAACGAAATTAAAACTAAAACTAATGAAAAATCCAAAACTATTATAACCTTGGTGTCCACAGTTCATGGCGGCTGTGAGACAGTGAGCAGTCTGCCTTTATTGTTGGGTTCACATCAATTTATGTAATTAGGAGTATTGTATTATTGTGTGTTGCAGCGTGCAGAGTTGCAGCGTGGTTCAGACAGTGTGTTTTTTGGAATCTTTGTAAGTTCTGTAGTTTGTTAATTTGTAAGTTAAAAAGAACCAAGAGTTGGACATCCTTTGTTTAAATTTTAGTTTGTTTTGTCTCTTGTTTTCTTATGGGTGCTGACCTCCTTTTGTTCCTTAGAGTTTTCTTTAAGCCAAGAGCTTGGTAGTTAATTTATTTTACTTTGTATATTGTATTGCCTAATTGTCAGCCCCCATACAGCCTCTTTTTGTTAAATTTTGTTGTATAAGAGCACTCTTACTGGTTAGATAAACACCTGATTTAGCCGGAACTGCCCAGTGTTGCGTTCCACCTCATTTTTATTCCCTTTCACATGTTACAGCTCTCAAAATCGAGCCGGGTCGTAACAGCTTATTCTGTTGCTGTGCCATTTATGTTATACACGTTTTGTTTGTCTCATGTCAAAAAATCTGTCAAAAAAACAAACAAACATGTATTGTTCTGTGTAGCTCCACCAAGTATCTCTAATTTGTATATATTTTTCTGTTATGAAAACAATAAAAATACATACACACACAAAAAAAAAACAAATCTGTAGCAAAGGAAGCATTAGCTGCTGCTCAGCGACGCGTCCTTCGCCTGATGGACCGAGACAGAACACAGAAAGCAGCAGCACTACGGCTGTCGATCGAATTAAAACCAGAACAGTGTGAAAAACAGAGATGCAACCCCTGCTCCTCTCCCTGTCTGTCAACTCTCCTCCCTCCCTCCTCCCTGTGCATCTATTGAGCATCAGGTGTGTCTCTCTCTCTGTCTCAGGGCCGGGCTGTCTTTCAGAAGGTCCCTCGCTCTCCGGCTGGCAGTTAGGAAGGCATGAATAATGTCTGCGAGCACAAGGACAGACAGGCCGAGCCGCGCAGTCGCTCTCTTCATCTCCCGAACCTATTTAAACGTGCCACTCTCGGTTCCCAGCGGAGATCGGGATGAAATGAGCGTGTGAATGGGGAAGGAGGGACACGGAGAAGGGGGGAGGAGGAGGAGGGGGAAGAAAAGTGAAAGCGAGAGACGGTGCTGCATATGTAAAAAAAAAAAAAAAAACTCCCAGGAGTGACGATGTGAGCAGGCTTAAAGCAGCTGGAGGTGACCTCGCTGCAGGCAAAACTAACAGGGTGGAGGAGGCTGCTAAGAGGAAGCTAAAGGCTAGTACAGGACTTGACAGGAATCCCAAAAAAAAGTTTAAATATCCACAGATAATAGTGGCCTGAAGGACACAGATCCTCAGTGTGAGACAGCAGAGTGAACCACATGAAAATGCAAAATACAAGCAGATATTTTCTAGTGAATTTTTTTATGTAAAACTATTTATAACAGAGCAGAATGTGGCAGTCTGTCTGAGGTTAAGTTGTTGTTTAGTTTAGTTCAATGTCACTGTTTTTGACTGGGCAAGTGGGTCAGATATAGGGTTGCAAAGGGGCGGAAAATATCCGGTAAATTTCCAGTAAATTTCCATGGGAAGTTAAGCTGGGGAATTTTGAGAATATTCAAAATAAATAAGAAACATGACATTTCATCAGATTTATTGGTAAGTAGAACTTTATCAAGTTTTAATTATTTTATTAAACAATCAATTATTTCATTGAAAAACAAAAAACATGAAAGTTTAGTTAAATATTAATCATCTCCTCAAAAAATGCAAAACAAAGTCCCACTCAAAATGTTAAATGAAAAAAAAATTAAAGAGCCCCTCTCCCTCCAAACAAGTCTCATTCAACATCTAAATTAATTGAACAGGTGATGGAGGAATGCACAGTGCATGTAGGGGGTGTGGTCTCTGTAAGGGGGCGTGGCCTCAGCAGCCCTGCAGTAAGCAGTGTGCATGCGATTGAAGAATAACAGATATTTAAGTGTACTTGCATGAAATCTGGTTGTTTTAGGCGAGATTATGCTAAAATATATTTTCCCAACTATATTTAAGTTCCCTGTAAAAGGCCAACCTTCAGTTTCCTAAATTCCCTGATTATTCCCATTTATTCCCATTAATTTACATTAATTTCCAAAAATTCCTGTTAATTCCCATGGATAGTTTCCAACTTTGAAAATTCCCGGAATTTGGCTACCCTAGTCTGAAATCTACTTATTTTCTACTTTAACTTGTTTCCAATCAAATAGCAACAATGCAACCATCCATACTGTCGCCTTTCAATAGCTGCCCGTTTCATCCACCTCGCTCTCAAACTGGACGCAAACTACACGATACATCGTTGGGAGTTTTACCCACATCCTCTAACATCACCAAACTAAAAGAATCCTTGAATCCCTATAAACCTTGACTTTACCCACTGCCTTTTTCTAGCGAATGCCCGATCTGTACTGCATGAGCAGCTCTCAACAGAGATGAGAAGGAAGCGAGGTGGCTCACTCAAGCTTTTTTTGTATTGAGGTTTCTTTTCGCGATACCTGTGAGAGACTTTGGCGATCCTTCTATCAAACAGTTATGGAATTTATATATCTAAGGCTTTTATTGTGAAAGGGAAGAACAGAATGAGTGGATCTGGTATGTGCTACGCTTGTCAAGGTTAAAGGAATAATAAAGTTTGTTATCTTGGTTTGGACGATTTGATTTGATTTATTTGGCACAGTTTTAAAAGAAAGAAAATAACATAATAACAACAATAATACAGTTTATATATTCCATATATATATATATATATATATTTGAAATAAAATAAAGACATGCCAGGAAAGCCAAAAAAAACCTAATGGGGCTTGAATAGTGGGATGATGTAGCCTCTGTGTTGCTGTTCCATAATCTTACTAGTTATGAGGATAATGTAGTTATGTAGTTTATTGGTTATTGCTATCAAGGTGCAAAAGCTCTGAAAAACTGACCTCATTTTGGGGAAACAATTATGTCACTTTTTTGCCACATACAACCCAGATTCCAAAGGAGTAAAAAAATGTATCTAATTCAGAATTCACAGTGTATATCTACAAACACAAAAGTTTATCAGTTTAATCATTAACCTCTGAAAACCCATCTGCCCGGGACATTAAGGGCTACGGGAAGCGTTAGGGTTAAACCAACAAAACCAATTAACATGCAAATTAATGGCAGGAAAAAAACAGGACCCTGGTGGTGTTTCAGAACCTGAGGAAGGATCTGATCAATGCATAGACTTTTTACTGCATCGTCTGTTTCAACATAAAGACAGTGGCAGGTTATATTGAACAGACATGCTAATATGTAGCTCATTGTTTCTCTTAGGGTCTATACTGCCCGGCTGTAAATCAATGTCTTGTTTACAGTCTTTTTGCCGACTCTTTATCTTGTCTCAAACCGCTGCTCCATCACTTCTCCACTGCAGTTGGATCAATAAATCACACGGATACTGTGTTTTTGTCTAGTTTTGGTTTCTGAACAGCACATGTATTCTATGCACTACTCCTCATTTGATTGCTAAGGTGTAATTTGTTTCATTGTTTATTTATTGCATGTCCGATCAATAACAATACAATATTTACTACAGAATCTTAAAGGAAGCTGAAGAATCATCCTCTGGATGGGTCAACGTTTTGGGAAATTCACTTACTCACTTGTGTGGTTTTATGAGAATTTACATGCTAGACCTATAACTTAATAAAGTCAACAACACTTTAGATAACATGATGTTTGACAATCAGCAGGTTTTCCTGAGTATTATAAGAGATGGTTGCAGCACCAAAGCCCAATGAACAGAAACAAAAGTTATTGAGACACATTGTACTGTCATTTTTCTGCCCTGTCATTTCTCTTTTACATTCATGTGTGAATACAGTTAGGAATTAAAAGTTAATTGATCTTTGAAAGGGTGTACTTGCACTTTAATCCTACTTTATTATCATTATACCAGTGGCATAAACTGGTCTTAAAATTACAATAATATTGCAATCATTTCTGGAATAATATAACGTCTAACAAAAAAAGTTATTGTGACAATAGTTACAGCACAAAACTGCCCCTAAAATCACTTTTGGTGTTTTATAACTCCTGTTGATGTACAGAATAAACAAGAGATACAACATGTTAACCACACAGTGTCACAATTTCAAGTTCCCTAATGTCTGCGTCTAATTGGCTGAAAACAGTTTTCAGCTGTGCAAACATAATGCTCAGGTGTTTTAATGATCAATTATATAATTATACATAATAGATATTCTATAAGAAAATCAGCTGTTTCCAGCTTTAATAGTCATTTACCCTATTAACAATGTCAACACTGTATGTCTGTTATCTTAATTTTTTAAGGTTAAAAAAGATTTTCTTTCAAAAATAAGGACATTTCTAAGTGACCCCAAACTTTTCAGCAGTAGTGTAGATAGATACGATATGCCTTTGATAGGCCAATATCGGCCGATAATATCTGTCAACCAATATATCTGTCAGGCTCTACTATTTACAGCCGTTATCTTAACAAAGCATCAATCACCAATGCTACTGTGACTCCATATTGGAAACAAATCTTGCTTCTGAACTAAGATTAGCTGTTTCCAGCGCAACCATGGGAAGCAGTGAGATGTCAATCTTGTTGTTCAGTTGCACAAACGATTAGCTTTGAATAAAATCCATCTGTGTCTAATCCACTCAGAAACACACATGCAGCGACGGACACAATGCAAACGCTTCCTCTGACCCACGCACTCATCCATGTAGAACAAAAAGACGAGGCTGTCTGATCCTCGCCAAGAGACGGGCAGAGCAGAGCAGGACAGACCGACCAACCACAGCGGCTCTCAGAGAGGCTTTAATCGCTCAGTATTGATTGTTCCCTTTTTGGTGAATCAGCAACAACTGGTGTGGGCTGAGGACTTTGCTTAATATTCCCTTCTCTCTGTGAGCAGGTCAGCCAATTTCACCCTCCCAAATGCCTTCCCCTCCAAAATATCCCATTTAGATCTCATTTATATTCGTATCACTGGCAGTTTGAGAGTGTCGGAATATTAACTTTTCCCGACATGAAATATGAAATCTTACAATATCTCCCCCCCTGCAGAAAAATGTTACAGTATCCAGGGAGGGGGGGTGGGAGGGTGGGGGTGGACCTATCAAATGTTGCAGGTTGCACAACAGCGATCCATAGCCACTTAGTGATTCATCACAGCTTCTCAAGCCTGATGTTTACTCTGGCTGCATCATCTGCCTACAGGGCTGCTGGGTCTGCAGGATTTCTCTCTGTGACTTTGATTGGGTTTTGATAAGGAAGAGGGGCCCGAAGGAGGCTGGAAAACAAGACCGCTCTACATGCAAAACGTGACTAAAAAGATGACAACATTGATTTGTTGCAAAGGTGGGAAGAAGCGTCTTATCTTCGGGACAAAAGAGGTGTCATCGAGAGTTGGCATCTTGCAACAAATGAGCATTGCGGTGAGAAAAATGACACATCCCCGGTGTCCCTCACTGTAAAACTGTGTGTATGTACAGTACGCTGTAGATAAATCACTGCAAAGTGCTTTAAATATAACACACACGCTGACAGCTTAGGCGTCAATGTCAGTGACTACTAAACAGATGTATTTTATTTTGATTGAGAATTTATTTGAACACAAAATAAAAGATGAACATTTAAAAACAAACGAACAACAATAAATACAAGACAACAACACAAATGAAACAACAAGACTCAACACTTATTTGTGTTCAAAAGGAGTGGGAAGAAGCCAAAGCTTATTAAATCCCACCCCTTCTCCCTATGTTAATTTACTATATTCAGTTATATAACAATAATATTTATATATATGTATGTATAACACATAGTAATGTAGTTTATAAACTCATTATTACCATTATTAACACACATAACTTGTTATTGACTTACAAACACATAAGTAAACATACACCCATGTAGTCATAATGAGACAATAATGAACAAACAAACAACAATAACACACAAAAAAGAAAAAATAGTAACACATTTAAAAAATAAAACGTCAACAATAAATATAAATAATAATAAATAATAATAAAAATAAATTGAACAATATTCAATTTAATTGTGTTGGATTGCTGAATTATCCATGAACCATGAAGCCATACAAGCTCACTCTACCACCACATCTGCACAGGCAAACAAACAATTCTCCTGCTTACATATCAACTGCAGCCAACATGTGAATATTAGTAGTGCTGAGTGCGTGGGTGTGTTTCAATGTACGGCTACTCAACATCCTTGCAAACATGAAGGAGAAGTTTTTAATCCTGTTTCATTTAGCACATCAAGAACGCCAGAGTCATTAGCTCAAAGTTACTGTGAGTGAAATATGTTGAGCCATCTGGAGGGATTCTCACACAACAGAATATCACACCTGTTTATAATCACGAGATATGCCGAGTGCTGAAACAATTAGCCGCTAAGCTGACAAGTCGGAAAAGGAAAATGAACTGAACTAGTTTGATGACAAAAGTAAAAAACAACAACATTTCTACAATTATTAGCCATGTCAGTCAATTGGTCCACCACATTCCTCCCGAAATATCTTTATAAGCTTTTGATTGCACTCTGAGAAATGATTCAAGGAGCCTGTGAATGTGACAGTAATATAAAGTTATGCATACTAAATGGAAATGCCTAATATCATCATGATGAGTATTTGAGTTGACTAAAAAATGAATTAGTAGAACTCCAAGAGGAATCTTTGTGTAAAATATCCATATATAAATTAAGTTTACTTCTTCAAAATAAATTAATATTTGACTCACGGTGGTATTTGAGTCAAGTCAATTCATTCAGACGTACTTGAAAATATTACTTAAATTTACTCATTTCTCATGTTTTGTTTAACCGATTTGACAGCTTTCAAATCAACTCAATATTTTTAAGTGTAAAAATGTTGCACTGATTGAATTAAGTAATATGCAGTATTATTTTTTTTGGAGTGTGCTGTGAGATACAGGACAGACATTCATGGTCCCCAGAGGATGAATCCAGATTAATTTGTGATCCTCTGACTTTTTTATTGAGTGTCATAATTAGGTCAGAATAAAACTTGGAAAAAGCCTGGAAACCAGATGAATCTGCTGAGCTCATTTGTATTTCCTCTGGCAGATGAGTCTGGTTATTCTCCCGTTCAGAAGGCCTGACCCTCATCAGGCCAATCAGCGGGTTTGATTGGACGACTGACGCCTCACGAAACTCAGATCAAAGTGTCAAACTATGGGAATGAGTCTTCCTGGCACACAGCTGCAGAACTGTTTCATTACCATCAGCCTCAACTGTACTTAGTTCTAAGAGCCAACAAGCAAATATTAGCTTCCTAAGACGCAAAAATCAACTGGTGAACATGGTAAACATACCTGCTGCATAACAGGATGTTAGCATTGTTATTTGGAGCATGATGGCTCAAATCACAGTTGTTCAGCCTCACAGTCAGTAAATTGTCTGTAGACACTCACAGATGGATGAGGAAGCTTTGGCAGCTGTGAACCTGCACAAATGTGATAATATTTTTCTCTAAAAAAATATGTAACACACCAGCAAAGATTAAAATGCATCCATAACCGTGCTGCCAAGCAAATAGTGTCTCGGTGCTTCTGTATTCTTTGCACATTTTTAAATTGGGCAAACTGCATACGTTTGGTGGAAAATTGGCCAGTCAGAACCTGTAGCTCATAGTCTGAATTTTTTCATTTTTCTTCTAATATCTGCCATTGTTCTGCCTACTGTGCTCTTGGTGCAAAGGCACATGGATAATTGCAATCAGATGCAAAAAAAGGGCAAAATACACTCAGCTACAAAACTGTTTCATTACCATCAGCCTCAGCTGAACTTTGTTTTAAGTGCCAACGAGCAAATATTAGCTTCCTAACATGTTTAAATAAAAAGGTGAGCATGGTAAACATACCTGCTGCACAACAGGATGTTAGCATTGTTATTTGGCGCATGTTATAATTTAGCTACAAGCACAATTGTTCAGCCTCACAGTCAGTAAATTGTCTGTAGACACTCACAGATGGAAGGGGAAGCTTTGGCAGCTGCAAACCTGCACAAATGTGATAATATTTTTCTCTAAAAAAATATGTAACACACCAGCTAAGATTAAAATGCATCCCTAACCGTGCTGCCAAGCAAATAGAGTCTTGGTGCTTCTGTATTCTTTGCACATTTTTAAATTGGGCAATATGCATACGTTTGGTGGAAAATTGGCCCCTCACTATGCAAATGTGCCATGCAGCTCATTTATTAGGTATGTCATGCAGGCAAGTCAGTCAGAACCTGTAGCTCACAGTATGAAAATTTTCATTTTTCTTCTTCTCTCTGCCATTGTTTTGCCTATTTTTCACTTGGTGCAAAGGCACATGGATAGTTGTAATCAGACGCTAACAAAAATGGTAAAAATGCGCTCAGCTGCAAAACCTAATGGGTGTTTTTGCGCTGCTGTATAATTACCGGAAAATATCATTTGTGAGTCAGACCTTGAGAGAGAGAGGGAAATAGCTGTTGCAAGTGATGTGCAATTCATGATGTTCTCCCCGGCTGCAATTTGTTCTTTGTCATGTCGCTTAATAAATGACTGAAACAATTATCAAAATTGTTGGCATTTCTATTGACAGACTAATTGTTTACCCGACTCAGCTTTAAAACAGCTTCTCAAACGGGGGGGGGGATTTGCTGCTTTTTCTGTTCTCCTGTTCTATTTATTTTTATCTTTTTCCTGCTGATGAGACTGAACAAACAAACTGAAGGCAACGCTTGAGGTTATGGTTACTTCTAATGATGATTCGGCCTAATTTTGAGTCTATTTGATATTATTTAACACCATTATCAATTGGTAATGAAAATAATTGGTAGCTAAAGTCCTAGATTGAGCTAAGTAAGTGGCCCAGAATTGAAATGCTGTGAGGGAAAAGCAGCTCTACAGTAACACAAGACAATATAAAAGGTTACATGTATTGTGCTTGTATACGACATGCTGCTGTAGGTCCATTCAGAAAGCTCTAAAGGCTTTTAAGGACCAGAGCAGGTGACAGCTTCTTTACTTTACACTCCGTCTCTTATTCATCTATAATTCATTGTAATGAAAAGGTAAAGGGCTCCTTTCTATTCTCAGCCTCTTTATGCTCCACACACCGTTCATTAATAGAGTTTAGATAATGGGAAAGGTCATAAAGATTTCTCCCAAAAGCTTTACTCTCAATAAAAAGACGGCTTTTCAGATTCATGTTAATTCACACATGTACAGTGCGCGTACACGCAAAAGTTTGCAGCCTTCCTATGACTCAGTCCTTGGAATACTTCCACTTGCCACAACAGATGGCTGATGTTGACAAGGAGGGAAAGACAGTTATGTATGTGTGTGCGCATGAGTGTGTGTGTGTGTGTGTGTGCCTTATCATTACCTGTCCCCAGAGGTGAGCCTGGCAGTCAGACAGTGTAACAGAGGCAACGACAACAGCATCTCTCCACCAAACCTCTGTCAAGCATGATTGGACAGCATGTGGTAAGTGGTGCTAAGGCCCCAGAGACAACACTGACACACACACACACACACATAAACACACACACACATACACACTGGAGGATAGCAGCTCTTCAGGCGCATGTGTGTGTCTGTATCACAGTTTCTGTGTTACACTTGCTGGTGCAACTTAACGCTCTCAATGGGACCCTGACAAGAAGACAGATGAGTCTGACTGCACTGAGAATCATTACCGGACTCCCACGCAACAGTGTGTGTCTGACTCAACACAACTTCTCGGGGATTGCCCCATCCCATCTTTCAAACCCCCAGCAGACCAGTGACCGGTCCAGACTCATCATCACTCACATCAGTCATCCCATTACTACGGCACGCGCCATTGACTTGATAGTGTCATAACACACTGGGTTTCCCCTGAGCTGGACTGGATCGCAATTGTGGTGCAGTTTTATGAATTATTTGTTGTTGTTGTAGAGGCTTTTATTGCAACAAGAGCAACACTGACATTAGGGCTGGGCAATAAATCAATACAATAATTTATCGTTTGTCATTGGCACCACATCGTGATGAAAACAAATATTGAGGTATTGTGATACAAAATGACATTGTCTAATTTGATAACAAGCACTAGGGCTGGGCGATATGGCCAAATCTTTATAAGTAGTTTCATATCTCAATAACGACATAAATCATGATCAGGCATGTTTTCTGGTTATTCGGTTAATAAACTGTCAATATAAATAACTAAAGCCTATTTTCGTCTTTTGTCCTTTTTCTAAATGAGGTAAACCTTGTATTAACACAATTCGGCTGCTGGTTTTTGACATTGTGATATATTAGACAATACATTACAGAAAAATATATTTACAACAATCATTTTTATATTGTTCAAATTAGATTATGACATTTTATATCACAATATATCTCTTTGTTTTCATCATGATATGATTCAATGAAAGACGATAAATTATTGTATTGAATTATTGCCCAGCCCTAACATGAACAATCACCTTCACCATGGAGATATTTCATATAGACTATTTATTTACTGAATGAAAGAAAGAAAACATGCCGTCTTGTCATATATATCATAATTGAGATATAAAAATTGCCTCTATCTGGAGAGAAGATTTTGACCATATTGCCCAGCTCTAGTAGTGACTCTATAGTGACGTTAAATATTCTTAGAAAATGTTATTTGTTTAAGACAGCAGCCTTCTGAGTTCTTTACAGAGTCATATCAATGTAAAGAAATCTAGAAATCTTGGTTGGGCCCTTATGGTAAGGATTCTTCTTTTCTGCAGAACAATCTCTGGGCACAATCAGGCTGACCTCAGTTTTAAGCTGACACCAGCTGATGGTTTAAATGACTTTATTGCTCTGCATGCAGCATGCAGCTCACAAGACAATGACTCACATGACATGAGTAGTGTTAGGATCCTCTAAAAGGGACCTGAGACATTAGGGTTGGGCTCATTTAAGGTACTCCTGGTTTAACTGCGAGTTGAAATTCACTAATTAAAAGATAGAAACAAGGACATATAAACACATTTTTGAATTAAACACAGGGATACAAAATAAAGGACGATCTGTGGGTTGACATTATTGGCTAAAATCAAATTACTGTGTTGGTGTAAACACTGCACTGGAACCTTTTTGAAAGAGCAAAAAGTCAAAAGTGAGGCGGGTGTTGGATACAAAGATCAGAGTAATATCACCAAAATGGAGAGGTGGAATCACAGCTCCTTTATTAGATTTCGATATAGATTTGGGTTTTATTGGCCACACCAAATCCTCAGACTACAATAAAAGCCTGTCTAAATGTTATAAGGGAGCTCTGACGCCAGTGTGCAGGAACTTATTTTGCAGAAATATCCTTGTCACTTAGCAAGCGGCTCAGCAAAACTCACAGCAAACTGAAGTTTTTGCAAGAGCGACGCAATAGTGAATCATATCTCAGAAATACCTGAAAATGAATGCAGTTTGTTGAATTGGGATTCAATTAACAACTCCGCCAGTTACAAGGCAATACTTGTAAAGATATTTGAACTCACGGCCATCCCTGGGACCATGCTGCTCGCCTGAAACAATCTTTTCAAACCAGAGAGCTGCTGCCATTCTTGGTGCCATTTCTGCTTCGCCATGCTCAGGGTGCTGTAATGACTTTCCCCAACACCGGCTAACGCTAAGTGGGCACCCAGCGAGCACACTGATTGCCTTCGGCTGACCTGGAACTGTCTGCTCTCACCTGTACCCAACACCACTCTGCGAGGCTCAATCAGCATACAGTGCACAGGCACACCAGAGCTGCAGCTACTGTAAGAGCCTCTCAGTGTAGTGGCAGTGAAAGATGCAGTGACAGCCTCCATAGCTGGCTGCATTAATCCTTCACTGGAGCTGAAATAGGAAGCCGAACTGGGGCATTTTCAGTGTGTGAGGGAGAGACGGAGCAGGGTATATAAGGCATGAAGCTAATTTATCTCGATGCTTTGGCACCGACGTCTATAAATTACAAAGGGAGTGACAGTTTCAATGTTTACTCTTCATGCAGATTATCCAAAGGTACGACGGAGTGAAGAGAGAATGGATTGGGGACGCTTGTAAAATACTTATCGTTTTGCAGGCGGCTGTGATGCAAGTGGCATTGTTCACACACTTGCCTGCATGCTTTGTGTGCACCTGGAGGATTAAAAAAAATACCCACTAAGCAGCAGATAAGGACTGAATCATCCTTTATTCTTGAGCTTCGATTTTGTCCGCTATAAACATAATGGTGGCTCTCAATGGGGGGACTTTAGTGCAAGGGATACCAGCTCTTGAAGACCTTAATGAAGCTCCAAGTTGATGGCTGTGCATTTGTTTCACATTAAGAGCTTTTTATACTTTAATCACATGGAGACTTTTATTGTGAATCAACTCCAGGAAAAACATTGTATTCGTCGCTGAAGTAAAAGACATCGATAGCATCGCCCTAAAGTTAGTTTTCTAAATATTTAGGGGTATTTCTTGGTGGATACATTTTAAATATTGCATGGAGGAATAGTACAAGAAGAGCTGGTTAGATGAGCTGCAGGCAACAGAATTGTTTTCTGATATGAACTCCAGACAATGTCCAGAGAATCAGGTCTGAACATTGTGCATTGTTGCATTCTCGCCTACTGGAAATATTTTTTCCAATATGTATTATTTTATATTTTCCAAATATTTTGTTTGGATGAGGCAAAGGGTGGCACCTTGGTATAGAGAGCAGAAGGCAGAAGTACGCTGCTAAAATCACAATCATGTAGCCAGTTTGTCTCTTGCCTTTCCTTGAATTCTCCGACGATTTTGGCATCGGTCTTTGCCGACAAAAGTTACGGAAACTCTCTCAAGTTGAACATTTTCATTGGCGCCATTGTGTAAATAATCCTCATTCTTCACCTTCAGATGTTTGTATTCTTCCAGTTTTCGTGCCAGTTGAATGATAGAAACATCATCAACATGCCCATTTGCTTGATCTGAATTCTGTAAGCAGTGGCATTAGCTTAATCGGACATTGAATGGACGTTGTGGAGCTCTCAAGGTGAAGTCCGTTTAATGTCCGGTTCATATACAGCTCCATTCGGTTAAAGTCTAGATTGGTTTTTGGTTGCAGTGGATGTGTTAACGCCCTTATGTTCTTACTGTAATATTTTGTTTGGAAAATGCGCCATGGAATAAAATGCAGAAGGCAGAAGTACGCTGCTAAAATCACAATCATGGAGCCAGTTTGCCTCTTGCCATTCCCTGAATTTGTCTGACGATTTTGGCATCGGACCTTTCCAAGAAAAGTTCCAAAAACTCTCTTGAGTTGGACATTTTCATTGGCACCATTGTGCAAATAATCCTTATTCTTCTGCCGTGGATGTTTGTATTCTTTTTTTTTCTTTTTCATGCCAGTTGTATGATAGAAACATCATCACCATGCAGACTCACTTTGTCTGAATTCTGTAGGCAATGGCATGAGCTTAATCGGACATTAAACAGGCGGTAAAGTCTGCTTAATGTCCAGTTAAACTGATTAAGATTAAGATTCCCTTATTAGTCCCACAATGGGAAAATTCAAACTCTGCATTTAACCCATCCTCTTTGGTCGGAGGCACATTTCTGCATGCCTGGGGAGCTGTGTGTGTGTATGTGTGTGGGGAGGGGGGGTGGTGGTGGTGGTGGTGCCTTGACCTGTCAGTCCTGGGATTCGATTTAAGCCCAATTCCTAACATCTAGGCCACAGACTGCCCATATATACAGCTCCATCCTCTTAAGTTCAGGGTTGTAGTGCACGTGTGAACACCCCTATGTTCTTACTGCAATATTTTGGTGGATAATAAGTTTCAATTATTTCATTGAACAACAAAAACACCAACTATATTTAAGTTCTGTGCAAAGGGCCAACCTTTAATTTAGTAAATTTCTAGTTTATTGCCGTTTACTCACATAAATTCCCATTAAATCGCATGGAAAGTTTCCAACCCTAACGGCAAGACACGGCACAAGCTTCCGAACAAGAATTGTGTCCTGAGATTTGTTGCACTGTACATATATCATGTCCGTCTTTTACTTTTGTCTTCTAGTTTAGTTCAGGGAGGAGATTAGGGTGTTTGATTTCATGCCGTGTCTTAGTTTCCCTTTGACGAAAACAAACAAAAGGTTGGCGACCACTGCTATCACATTAAATCAAGCCAGAAACAGCAGCAGAGGCAACAAGCTTTATGAGCTTCTCTACAGCTTCCCCCCATTGGTCTTTGTCTTCTGTTCAGAGTCTGCTGCTGACCTTACTTCACATCGTGACACAGTAGAGCCATCATTCATGTGCTTCGTCTTGCTAAGCCACAGCATGTGCACAACCAATGCTAAGAAATCTCACTTTTTTCTCTCCCAATAAAGAATCTGATACCTCAGGATGTCTGCAAATACCATCTACCCAGTTTTCCCTTTATCCCAACCATCCGGCCGTCACCTGATCCTAGGGCTGGGCAATATGGCAAAAGAAAAAGATTATGATTATTTTTTCATATCGTCCGATCTCGATTATTATCACAATTTTTAATATTGTTTTTAAACTGCCAGTTTTAAACCATTTGTACGGGAAACTAGAGAAACAAGAGATTAGTTCCGCTAGTAGTGGCTGAAGTGCTAATGCTACATGTGCTGGCAGCAGTGGCAGACGTTCTTGCATTTCATGATTTTCGCATAACCACTTGTTGTACTTCTTCAAATGATTAAACATATTTGTTGTTGTTAGGAAGCCCACGCTGTTAAAGTTTTGTTAACTTGTTTATTGAACCAAGTTCCATTCAGTAATTACTTGTTTCTCTGTAAGTTTTTATACGTCCCACGCTCTTGAACGAACCATAGCCGTTCCGACAATATCGAATGCACCATACCTGTGTGTGAATTGCCGTGCTGTGAATGTTAGTTTTCTCTTGATACAGCAGTGGATAGATTATAATTCACTTTGCTCCTTCCCAACATTCACCTGTACCTCCCTGGTTAATTTCTCTGCCCTCAGCTCCGCATTTAGCTTCATGTTCGGTCTTTCCGTTTACTTCTCCGGCAGCTTACAAACAGTAGTGGAGCAGGAAAAAGTCGACTCTGGTTAGTTGTTGTCTTGCACATTTCCGACATCTTTGATCACTGATTTTGCGATCATCTAGTCGCCCAGGCCTACCTCATCTGCTTAAAAAGGTCGATAGTGGCTCTAAACCAGTGGAAAGAATCATGCACCCACAAATATGAAGTTAAACAAGTATATCTAATAGGGTAAAAAAGTCCAACTTTGACCTTTATTGGCATCAAATCCACAGGGGGGACTTTAGCTGCAGGAAGTAGGCTCAGCTCCCTTCTTACATTATCTATAATGTCTTGCCCTAATGAGAATTCACTGTGTCTCTGGGAGTGTAATTGTGCCCCATGTTCTCTTATACACCCATCAGTGTTTTGTGGAGATCCTAATTACGTGCTACAGGGAAGGCCTGATTGCTGGTGGCAATCTAATCTAATCCCCACCTCAGAGACTAATAAACTACTCAGAATTGCTTGTGTGCATGTGTGCGAGCGTGAAAACGGGGATGGAGCCCGAGGATTTCACACGTTGTGAGAAATTAAAGTCATATTACAGCAACGTAGAAAGTGATTAAATGCATAAACATGATTCATGATCGCTGTAACACAGAGGAAGTGAATCATGAAGCGGCTTCTTTTTTTTTTTTTAATTACAGAGGAGATCGTAATGAATGTTGGCAATTCAGAAAAGATATCCCGAGAGAAAGGGACAGCACTTTTTAGTAGTTGTGACATTAGTGAAGCAGCGGACCACTGCGAAAGAGAACTTGATGTATTATTCAAAAAGGCCATGAAGAAAGTGTGGAGTAGCCGAGCATGCATGTTAACTGGTCGGTGACCCTGTTCAGGCTTAAGGAGGGAAAACAAAGCACGATTTATGAGCGTTTTATTGGGATGTAGCCGGTCCTTTTTAACTCATTAAGTGAGGTTTTTAGCTCTAACTGCTGGCAGTTTGTCTATTCGAAAGCAGCTCCTGTTAATAAATTATTTAAAAAGGGGGCATACTAAGCAGCTGTTCACTGCAAGCAAAGGTTTGTTTACAGCCGAGTTTGACCAAAACCTTCACTTAAACCCTGAGCAGTACACTTCTGCTGTCGATGTGACAAACAGTGCCCGGAATCTAAAAGACCCTTTCTACCCTATCATTATCTAAGGATGTTATTTCATCCTTTAATTATATTTGTGCTTAGTAATGCAACTATTTTTCAAGTACACCCAATACTGGATGATAACATTTCTCTCTGCGTACACTCACACGCTCCAGCAGTCCTGACAATAACCAGTATATATCTAAATCTAAGTGATTTGTCGACCATCTGTAAAACCAAGCAGCAAAACAACATTAAGGAAAAGCACAATTGAGGAAAAAAGCTCTGGCAGTAATACAAAATAGACAGAAAAAGTGATTCAAACGAAAAGATTTCTGTGGCTCTCATTGACAGTTAATGCTTCCAAATATTGTGCAAAGCTTATATTTTAACATAAAGCTGGAAGTCTTGAGCAGTAGTCACAAGCATGAGTTTCTGTAGGAGAAGTTATGAGCTCCTTTTTGAACATTTTTGACCAAACTTTTGGATCGGATTTGAAAACTTGCAGGTGCTTTGCTGCAGTTTGGGCGAACATCAAACTTACACAACAAAGGTATGCTTGCTGGGAATACCAAACAAGGTTCATCGTCATGCATATGTGAAAGTGGTGAACACTGGAAAACAGACAATCAGGTCTCAATATGTGGGGCTGCAACTAATGATCAGAGGTGGAAAATAAGCCTACCACGGTACCAGCAATAAACGATATTATCATCGTTAAATTAAGACAATATAAAGCCATTGATACGATAATATGCCGCTTTGCACTTTACAACATCAGAAAAATCAGACCGTACCTTACTCAACATGCTACTCAACTCCTGACAAGCTGTCGTCATCTCAAGACTCCACTACTGTAATGCCTATAAAACTATTGTGTCCATTTTTATACATGAAACGATAAGTTGAAATAGTAATTATTGTGACAGGCCTACTTGTTGCAGCCCCCATCAAATTCAAATCTCTAATGATCACCTACGAAGTAGAGATAGACCGATATATCAGCCAGCTGATATATATCTGCCGATATTTGCGTTTTTTACTTTTATCGGCATCGGCCGCTACGTGCGTGCGTTTGCCGATCAATTAGCCCATTTCACTGAGCCAACAGCAGGCAAGGCTCGGTGAAACATCTGCCATTCTCTGGTGAGCTGCTGCTGATACTGGAAAAAAGAAAAACACATCAAATATGTGGATCATCTGAGGCGCCACCACCTCAAGGCCTAGAACAACATACATATTGTTTAATATCCAACTGTTAATATGTTTTGTTTGTTTTGTTAATAAATGTTTCTTTTTTTGTTTAGATTGAGACTTGTGTAACATTTGTTATCATTGTGTCATTTTTATCATGTAAATGGAGGGAGAAAAGGCAAAATCTGCTTCAAGAATCGGCCCAAAATAAATCGGCAGCACATATCGGGTATCGGTTAAGACTGATGTCAAAATAATCGGTATCGGCATCGGCATTAAAAAACCCGTATCGGTCGACCACTATATAATAGTAGGGCAATACAAGAACACCATTTCAAAGAGCAATAAGCTTTTCGTTTCCAATCTCTCCTCAAATCAAGAGGGCCACAGGTTCGACTCCGGCCTGCGGCTCTTCTGTGTGGAGTTTGCATGTTCTCTCCGTGTCCTCCAGCTTCCTCCCACAGTCCAAAGACATGCAGCTTAGGTTTAACTTGTGACTCTAAATTGCCTGTAGGTGTGTATGAGAGAATGAATGGTTGTCTGTCTCTATGTGTCAGTTTGTGATAGACTGGCGACCTGTCCAGGGCGTACCCTGTCTCTCGCCCAATGTCAGCTGACAGCCTGAGTTCAGATAAACGGTTCAGGATAATGGATGCAATGAACGAGGACACAAAGAGCAGAAGAGTGGATGGAAGCAGCACACACAGAAATGGCAAACACAGTTTTTTTCTTAATTCAGAAAAGGCTCTGCAAGAAAATGCTTGGCTTGCACCCAAGTCTTATAATGCCGCTGTTTATGGCATCATGTTGGCAAAAACATAGGTTTGTAGTGAAACATGCAGGTAAACACAACAACAATAGCCTACCATATATGGACATGACCTCCATAACTTTTGCCGAGCTTGTTAAGTCCGTATTGTAATCATTGTTAAAGGGTTTGTGGGAATCATAAGTTTCATCACAATACAATACTTTGGACAATAATAACACATTTGCTGATATCACAAAAACTTGATATCATGCGCTCATTTACCACAATCAGTTACATTTATATCAACTCACAAAAATTAACTAAATAATGATTTGACAGGTTTTCTGATCATGTGCATTGCCTCAAGATGAATGCTGCTTTCTTTCATTTAAAAAGGTTTTAATCATTGTTGATTTTAACTAAGGACTAGGGCTATATACTATATTGGTATTTTAATATATTGGTATTTTAAACAAAACGTGTTAAGTGTTTCGTTTTAACTCAACGTCACAAGTAATCATCATCGACCTGAATTATGTAGCTATTTACCGAAAATCACTCCAAATTACAGAACCATTGCTTTGTTTTCTTAGGAACTAGCTTTTGCCCTTTATCAACCGACTTCCTGTCCGCTAAAATAACTAATAAAAAATGACTTAATTTATTAGTGATATAAACCTATTAAGGTGTTTAAGGGTTCAGAACATTAATATGTTGCTATCCAAAGTCCCATAACTTGTTGCAGCAATTTTTGGGTTGATACCATTTGTTACACACATTTGGTGCTGAATTATGCAATTTTATTCACACCGAGAATGAATAAACATCAATATGCCAAGACCTTTGGAACAATATACTAGAATTCATGCTGTGATTTGGTGCCAAAAACTTGGTAATTTTGGAGATTTCTGTATTTTAGCCAAGAGAAGAAAAAATTGTAGTTTTCAACTTCTCTTGTCTTTTTCCCTGTGGTATCGAAAATTTCGTCAAACACCAATATTGTTTAAGGTATTGCATCAAAGTTAGTAATTCCAGTGTGGAGCATTCAAAATAAAGTTTTCCGGAAGCACTCCCTGCCTCTAGAGCATGCAAATCAATAAAAGTCAACTGTACTGCATTCACTCCTCAATGAGGAATCTAATGAAACAGATGATAGAAGTCAATGTGAAAAATATCTGTTCTTGAACACCCTGCTGTAAGGACACAGCCGCCACAATATTTACTGGAGAACATGTTTACTAATGTACACATCAGCCCTATAAAAAACAACTCGACACCGTAAACAACCGATCGTGCAAAAACACGAGCAGAGAATATCAATCACTTGAGCAATCACTGGAGGATATAAATTTTTCATGGTAAAAAGTAACACATTAGTTTGATATAGGCTTGGCTGCCTTTTGAATAAAATCTCTGGTGTGAACGCACACCCACACCGTCACACACATACAAACACACCAGGCTAAGACTTTGATCCAAAGCCTCTTACGGGGGTTTGGCTGATTTTTTCACCCCAAAATGAGAGCCCACAGATCCTCCTCTCGGCTCACAATGCAACACACCCAGGCGTCGTTAGCTGCACGGATCAAAGACACGAACGGACGGACGACATAGAGCTTCACACCCAGAGGACAAAGTTGAGTGTTAGATGGAGTCGGTGCAAGATTGGAACATTTGCATGATTTGTGTTGTTTTTTTTAGAGTGAACATGTGTGTCCTGTCTCCAACAAATATGGAGATAGCTCCAGGATGTCTGCAAATACCAGTTTTCCCTTTATCCCAACCATCCGGCCGTCAACTGATCCTAGGGCTGGGCGATATGGCAAAAAAAAGAGATCAGGATATATTTTTTCATACTCAATTATTATCACAATTTTTTATATTGTTTTTAAACTGCCAGTTTTAAAGCATCTGAACTGAAAACTAAAGAAACTAGAGATTAGTTCCGCTAGTAAAGGCTGAACTGCTAATGCTACGTGTGCTGGCATTTCATGCTATCTGCATAATCACTTGGTTGATATTTCTTCAAATGATTAAACATATTTCTTGTTGTGAGAAAGCAGACGTTGTTAAAGTTTTGTTAACTTGTTTATTGAACTAAGTTCCATTCAGTAACAACTTGTTTCTCTGTAAGTTTTCATATGTTCCATGCTGTTGAACGCACCATAGCCGCTCCGACGCTACTGAATGCACCATACCTGTGTGTGAATTGCCGTGCTGTGAATGTTAGTTTTGTCTCAATACAGCGGTGGATAGACTGTAATTTCCTTTGCTCTTTCCAAGTTTTCCCCTCCCTGGTTTATTGTTCCAAGTCATGGCTAACATCTATTTCGCTGCCCTCTTTCTGTTTACTTCTTACAACTTACAAACAGTAGTAGAGCAGGAAAAGGTCAACTCTGATTGGCTGTTGTCACGCACGTTTCCGACATGTTTGATCGAGTGATTTGATCACCGTAATTGACCTGAAATTTGCATGATTTGTGCTGTTTTTTTAGAGTCAACATTGGTGTTCTGTCTCCAACAAATATGGAGAGTTTAACAGCACAATCACAACAGACGCCTCAGCAATCCACTGTAGTGTCCAGGCCTGATATATATATATATATATATATATATATATATATATATATATATTCCTGGGGGGACTTCCGCTCTTCCTGTGGCATCCAATATATCAGTGACCTTCTCATACTTTATGGTGTTTTTCATTTCTCTTGACACCACTATAATGTTGAAATAGGGACTTGGGGATTTGCTCTAATATTTATACAATATCCTCTGCAAATCCAATTTATTCCACTTAATGTTGCACAAATTGGATAATAAATATTGCACACTTAAATGTCTGCTTTGCAAAAAAGAAAGTATATACTGTATGTGACTCAAAGGTTACAAATGTAAAGCAATTTTCTCTTCTTTCCGAGAGAAAGTGAAGTCCCAAAGGGTTACACTTCCACATAGACTATCACAGACATTTATACATGTACAGCTGCAACTACAACTGCAAGATAGGAACATTTGCACGATTCATGCAGGGAGTTTTTTAAGAGTTAAGGTGTTTAGGTGATCTGGCTACTGCAATTCAAAAATGCAACAAACTGTTATTTGCATGGTCAATTATTTCTTGAAATGTCAGAAAACTTGGAAAGTGTCAATTACACATTTCCAGAACTCAAGTTGACATATTCAAACTTCTTGTTTTGGCTGATCAAAAGTCCCAACCCACAAAATATTCAGTTTGCTATCAAACAGAGATGAAACGAGTTGCCGTTTGACAGAAAAATAACTAATAATTGATGAATAAATCAAGTAATTTTTCATGCATGTTCTCAGCGTTTCATCACATAAACAGAATATATTTGGATTTTAACTGACAAAACAAAGGATTACACTTCCACATTGAGTATCACAGACATTTATACATCTACAACTGCAACAAACAGCGATTTCCAGGGTTAATTATTTCTTGATTAATGACTTCACGTGTCAATTACTAATTTCCAGAACTGAAGTTGACATATTCAATCTTCTTCTTTTGGCTGATCAAAAGTCCAAACCCACAATTTATCCAGTTTACTATCAAACAGAGCTGCAATATGTTGTCGATTGACAGAAATATAACTAATAATCGATAAATAAATCAAGTAATTTTTCATGCATGGCAGAAAATGCTGTTCTGGAAAGGATTCCATAACATGAACTGATTATCTTTGGGTATTTATTGACAAAACATTACATTTAAACTGATCAATTTGGACTTTGAGGGACTGGGATGGACATTTTTCACTTTTTTGTTACATTTTATAGACCTAACGTTTATTCGATGATGAAAAGAATCATTAGCTCATATAAGATGTCATATAAGATGATAAAAAATCAGCAAAACTCACATTAGAAAAGCTGACACTGCAGAATAATTTGCTTTGTTGCTTTAAAAAATTGCACTAATGACAATTAAATAAAATGACATAACTGCAGACTAACTTGCCTAACTGTACCTCTATGCACATGAACTTAATGTAAAATAAGTGACAGTTAATGTTACATTCTGCTGAACTTAATTTTTGGTGTGCGTGTGTAGCAGACTTGGTTTGGGAGTCTTTTAATAAAGAGCAATCCACTCTAATCTTATCCAATATTTAATCCAATCTAATATTTATGTCAGTGGTATTATACCCAGGCTTTTGGATATTCAGTCATGCTGACCTGTGGTGGCTGTGTGACATTTAAGATATACTACAGTGCACCAGTACGGCATTATATATTTGTTATTACTGTACAAAGATGAAAGCATGCTCATGCACTCACATTGTGTGTTTTCTGACTGCCCCAAATGTAACACACCCCCTTAAAAAGCTGCAGCACATAGCAACAGGACCCTACCAACACAAACAAAAGACGTCTAAAACACATTGTAACAGCAATAAATGTGGAGAGAATATTATTTTTAGGGGTAAAAAAGGCTTGTAGGAGCAAAAACAGACGATAAAAAGTTACATTTATGTGCATCGAGGCCGGCTCTATGCTGGGGCAAGAGGGGGCCGAGCCCTTAAATAAATGTCTTGCCCCCTCAAATCAAAATTTTAGAAGTTGAGAAAGCATATTTTAACATACTCACAAAAAAATGTATATACATTACAAACAAAATTATCTGCAGTAGTGGAAAAATCAGCCGAAAAAGGGACACACAATACACGATTGTTGGTTGAAATCTATATGAAGGATATTTTATTTTATTCATTTATTTAAAAAAATTAAGGTCACTGAGGCATGCAAACCCCCTGACCACAATAAGGTGGCAATCCCTCAGGGGGGGAAACTGAAAAATAAAAATAAAAGAAATAATAGGGATTGCCACCTAATTGTGCCTCAGTGACCTTAAGAGGTGAAGACCAGCACACAAATTTGCCTTTTTCTTTTGCATCTCCATAACATATATCAAATTTGTGACTTTAATTTGTTCAGGAAATATGGTCAGAAGAAGTTAAATGCAATACAGGACACCCCGTTAACGGATCAGAATTGTTAAATGAGTTTAAACTTAGCCTAGTAGCCTAGTAAGGTGGCAATTCCTCAGGGGGGGAACTGAAAAATAAAAATAAAATAAATGAATAAAATAAAATAAAACATCCTTCATACAGATTTCAACCAACAATCGTGTATCGTGTGTCCCTTTTTCGGCGGATTTTTCCGCAACTGCGGATAATTTTGTCAAATTCTAATGTATATTAATTTTGTGAGTATATTAAAATTTGCTTTCTCAACTTCTGAAATTGTGATTTGAGGGGACAAGACATTTATTTAAGGGGGCTCGGCCCCCTTAAATGTAACTTTTTATCGTCTGTTTCTGCTCCTACAAGCCTTTTTTACCCCTAAAAATAATATTCTCTCCACATTTGTTGCTGTAAAACGGTGTTTTAGACGTGTTTTGGTTGTGTTGGTAGGGTCCTGTTGCTATGTGTGTAGCTTTTTAAGGGGGTGTGTTACATTCGGGGCAGTCAGAAAACACACAATGTGTAGACCAGCAGGAGCTCAGTCTTCAGGTGGGACGCCTAAGTTGTACAGGTCTGAGGGAAGAGGCCTGACAAAGTGTAACCCACTTCTCCAGGTTGGGGTTGGACACATGGACCCCTTTCATTGAAAAAAGCATCGTTACTATAAGCACAGAAAACAAAGCGCTGGAGCATGAAGTGTACACATGATGCCCCCTTCACGTGTCTGACTGCCCCCTCATATAAGCTGCCTTGAACCGGCCCTGTGTGCATGGTTTGTTTATAGCATCGAGTAGAGGGGTTGGCCAGCAGTTTTAGGAGACAATAGCACTGCTGTCAAAACACAAAAGCGTGTAACGGTTTCCACAAGAAAAGAAAAATGTCGGAGGGGGGAAAAATGTGCGGAATGCGGGGAAAGTTAAAAACTCACCTTGTTTGACACACTTGAGCCGGACGGGGTCTTTGCTGTGTTTGACCACAGCATGGACGTCCCTGGTGGTGAGTCCAGCCACCGGGGTATCATTGACTTCCAGCAGGAGTTCATCCTGGAAGAGTTTGCCGCTGTGGCAGAGCGCTCTGCCCGGGAGAAGCTCGCCGATAACCGGGAACTGTCCATTCTCCGCGCCGCCCTTCAACTCCAGCCCCAGCTCCCCCTCCTCATTCCTGCAAAGGACACTCTCATGGACTTTGTTAGTCCAGTGGTTCTTCCTCTTCTTCAGGCTCTTGGACATGGCTCAAACAAGGGGAAATCACATGAGTGCGGCCGTGGAAGAAGTTTTAGCGCTCTTTGAAGTCCGCCAGGGTCCCCGCGAGCTCTGTAATGTGTCCACTTTTTCAACAGTAAACGCCACTTGTATCCATGTCAGCGCGCACACACACTCACACGCACAGCAGCTGGATCATCAGTCTGCCTTTGCATTAACTGGGAGCTGCTCAACTTGTGGTGCCTTCACGGGGCGTCTGGAAGATCGGGATCGACGGGTTCGGCGTCAAAAAGCGACCCAGTGAAGAAAAAAACAGTATTTAGGAGAATGTGAGACTTTTTTTTCCTTCATTTTATTAATTCTTATTTCCGAACCGAAAAATAAACAACAACATAAACTACAACAGCGTAGGCTAGATGCATATACGTATACATACACATACTCACATAGACACCATTATACAGATGTACATAAACATATAAACATTTACACACATACAGTACATATAGCCCTATACATATACATGCTTCTGCCCCGCCTAAGTAATAAGAAAAACTTAATATTCACTATGTATTTCCTTAATGAATGTATTTTACACTATTAACAATAATTATTAATTAATTAAATATTTATTTATTTTTAAATTTAATGTAAATAAAAATAACGTCATTGTGATTTTGCTAAAAATTACCTGGCAAAAATTGTGTCAAAATGTCAATATTATATTAGAAAAGTCCTTTTGTTGTAATAAAAAGCCCTCTTTGTGAGCGGCCAAACTAATTTTAAATAACCATCTATTCATTATATGTACAAAATAAACCTTTCCAATAACTGCCATGACTTTTACGCATTATATCACATTTTAAAAATTACTTTTATGCATTTATTTTTGCAGTTTTACCACTTTAAAGTGTCTTTTAGCATGCATGGGAGCCTATAAATTAGGGTTACCGCCTCTTACCAGACTATTTTGTGGTATTGGTCATAGTCTGCTAAACTTAAATTAGTTGTTTTATTAGACGGATAAAATAAAACTGAGTGTTAGTCAACCGAGAATTTCTTTTTTCGAAGACATCCCTACTAAGAATAGTTCATTTAAATAATAAATAAATAAATGAATGAAGTAATCACTACATGTTTACATTCATTTTATAACTTTGGCTCACTGTTACATCTGAGTTAATTTCAAGTAATTAAACAATATTAAGTGCCACATTCATTCAAATGCATTAAGAAGATGTGTTTACAGCTTCCAAACTTCGAAGTTTACGAGTTTACGAGGCGTACCTGAAGGCACCATCGAGCTCCGACCAACCCAACTGACCCGGATGTGAAGGCTTGAAGGAGGAGGAGAAGGAGGAGAGAGGGAAGGCTTTTCCCAAATCCAGCTTTCCATGGAAAAAAAGGAAAAGAAATGAGAGAGAGAGAGAAGCTGAGTGGCGGTATTTCCACTGGCATGGCAGCAGAGCAGCAATAATAAGTTTTCATACCACAAATATGTCTCTTCTTTTTGACATGTGCTTACAGACACTTCAGCGTGTAAGCTTCAGAAAGTTAGATCAACTGACTCAACTCAAATTGCTTTTTTTTTTTTCCAGCCGCACTGTCATTCCTTTCCCCTTGAAAGTGGGACTACATCAATTACAGTCTATTTCTGGTGGGACAAGGCCCTACAAAGGTCACCTGATTCAAATACTTTGTTGCTACAGAACACATTATTAAAAAGAAAAAAAAAACATTTTATAACACCCTCAAGGACTTTGGTGAACAAAGCGTTCGTATTTTGTAAAACTCTTTCAAGGGCGGCGAGTGTTTCTCAGCGTCTTCTCATTAATGATTTTAGATTTTTAGAAACATATTGTGTCCACTCTGATGCAGAGCTGTAATAGTTTTGTCATTCACCAGAAGAAATGGCTCGAAAAGAAAGAAAAAAAACCTGCTTGTGTTTATCTCAAACTAGAGGAAAGCAAACAGAGAACTCACTAAGTATAATCCATCTTCAAACAAATGTGTGTTGTGGGTTGTTTTTCTTTAAAACGTCCAATCTGCCTTGTGAACATCTCTTTTCATACACTTGCCGAGCTCATCTCCAGTAATGACAGTTTGCTGCTTTAACTGCCATAAGTGTAAAAGATATATAGCCATAATAGCGACGCCACAATGCAGAGTTATGTGTCGTGGCAAGATAATCCATTTTCGAGCCCTTAAAAATCGTGTTTTGCTCATCACGAGTGAAAAATTCCCAGTAATGGCTTGAGATAAGTGTTGCTCCACACAAAGAGTCATTAGCATCAAGTGTCATTTATTCTGCCTTGTTCAGAAGTGTTTGTAGAAAATACTCAAACTTGTGTAAACAGTGCCGAATTACCAAATTATTAGGCTTTTTTTCCCCACATAAGCCAGATATAAAAGAGATACTGGCTGCTTTATAGTTTTGCCTATAAACCTTAGTGCATTCTGGGTAGTGGTAGGGTAATTCACAAGCTGTTCCAGAGCTTTTATCCACATTTCATGACCTTCATCAGCAAACAGAGTTGGCTTTGGTGTTTGGGGAGTTGGATCTGAGTATGAAACCTCAGTCAAATATTAACAGTTAAAAGGCAAAACAGTTAATGGAAGAAAGAAAAACGATTGCTGAGGTGACATTGAGGAATATTTTGTCACAATTATGTTTGTTTTTGACTCTAAGATTTGTTTTTTTGTTTTTGTGAAATACTTAATATTTTTCAATGTGATGTTTGAGGAGCTAGGGATCACAAGTAGACTCATGTAGCCAAATATTACATTTCTATTATATTTATATATATACACGGCCGCCCATAAAGTTGGAATATTATATTTTTTAACTCTTTCTATGAATTGATTGTAAAATGTGATTTATTCTTGACAGATAAAGTGTATATGTGCGTATAAAAACTTTTAATCTATTGATCATTCTCTTCCAAATATATCACAATGAAAATGAAACCACAGTTAACAGAGGATTGTGTCTGAAAACAAAATTAATCCAACTTTATGGGTTTTATAAAATAAAAGTCAACTCCAGAAGCATCAAATGTTCTAAACTCTCCAAATCTGCTCTTACCCAGGTGTAAAAATGCACAGTAGGAAGAGGATTAGGGGCAGGTAGGAGGGAAAAAAAGGATGAAATTCGAGAATAAAGTGGAAACGCACAAATGAAGTTGAAATATAATGTTGAGAAAAGTCATAAAATGAGCAATAACCACAATATTTAACACAACTTTAACCAAAACTTTTGTTTTGGGAAAATCTGCTAAAATCTGACATATATTAGACATATTGAGGAAAATCAAGTTGTAGCTTGAAGTCTACTTTCCTGAACTCAAAAAGTTTTTTCTCATTATTTTTTTCTCCTACCTGGCCCTAATCCCCATCCAGAGACAGCTAACATTGTGATCAATAGTCATGTGATGAAGAGAAGACGTATATCTTGAGTTTACACCAGGCGGCAACCTCCGGGTCTCAGCTGCATTCCACCGAAAAAATCCAACAGGGGGCGCTGACGGCGGCTGCAGAAGCATTTGGGTCCATTCATTTCAATACAAAATGAGTCGACTTCTCACTTTATTTATTACCTCAGAAAACATTCTCATGGCAACACTATGGTCTCAATCGCTAGTAAAAAATCTTCTCTGAGACAATTTGATGTTAATAGTGTAAATAATGGTCCAATTTAGAAGAAAATAGAAGATAAAAAATCGTATGATTTGGAGCGTGGCTACCTTTGATTGACAGGTGGCTAACAAGGTGAGGCGTCAACAGAAGAGAAGAAAATCAATGCGTATCCATGGCAACGTGGACTTTAAAATAGCCGGAACTTGTTTGTCATTTTCCAGTTTGGTCTCATTACTTTGACCCTTTCACACTGTATTTTCACTTCATGACAGTTTGTTTGAACATTTTCTTCATTTAAAAATGTCTTGTTCAGCATTTGGTTGGACTAATAGACACTCCAAGGAGTCGCTGTTCATTTTTTCAGCTAAGTAATGTACATGCGACAAAAAGATGACCATGAGTGTAACGCTGAAGTAAATGCTTCAAACAGGCAGTCCACAAACCAATGGGTGACATCACGGTAACTATGTCCATTATTTATACAGACGATGGTTTACATCAGTATGAACAGCCTGTTGGTTGGAGCATATTTATTGGTATACTTTGTAGGCAGTATATAGTATAGAGACTGTATCTCAAATCGGACACATGTGCAGTGCTGCACTTTCTGGTGTTTTCAAGGCCATTTTGAATAAGATCGCCATCACCAGTGTAGGCGTAACTGATTCATACATATTTAACAATCTACATGTCAAATTTAATTCATGTACATGGAGATTTACATGTCTAATTGCAATACGAAATTAAATCTGATGGGAGAAAGCAGTAAGAACGATCAGGCGACACTCTTAAAAATACATCTGTATTTTTACTGTACTGTATTTTATTGTGAAGGACAGAAGTACGGTCCGGGTGTGTTGATAATGATGGTTGATAATATTGATATTAATTTGGCTCACCCAGAAACATCCAATTTCCCCCGAAAAACTCAGCAGCCCCGACTGTTTTACAGTGAGGAGATCCAAGTGTCTGATTTGGGATACAGTTAGCGAACGGCTAATTCACCGGCGTTAGCTTCTTTTAGCCGACTCTGGTAAACCCGAGGCTAACGTACACGGTTAAAACAATACACAGTTCGAAAGATAAGAAGTTAGACTTAAGTTTCACACCATTTAATTAATTGGAAGCATAAAATGATCATTTATATTAGCAGTTAATATGAAATTTTGATAGAATCTTAGCCGAAGCCGAACGGTGTCCGATTTGGGATACAGTTAGTTACATAATGATTGAGTATGCAATTTCAAACACAGCCTAACTCTCAAGCTATTTTTCGAAATGCCAATATATTTATTTCAGTATATTCAATGCAGAAACACTGTAATCAGCCTGTCAAACAAACACCATGAGCAGCAACCTAATTGTAGAATGTAAACTCCCCTCAGGTCGCCCTCGGTGCCCTCAATTGCATCAATGGCCCCGCTCGTGGCGGATACTTTTTCAACACTTCAAAACAAAAGGAGGACAAAGCCGATATCAGAAAGACAGAGTTGTAATTTCTCCTCACAACAATTTTGCTGCCCTTGAGTCGTGATGACAACAAAGCGACAGTTCAGACAATGCATCGCTCTCTCCTCCGCGGGACTTGGAAGAGAGCCTTTTGCATTCCAGAGGTGGGAGCGCTGCGGACTTGGGAGTGAAAATTAAAGAAAAGAAAGTGAAAGAGAAAAAAGAGGGGGGGAGTATTATAACAAGGGCAGGAATTCTGGGGGCAGTGTTTGAACAAGGAGAGGAATGCTCTGCGCGTGGCAGAATAAGAGAACATCAACAGAGCGAAAGGGGAGTGAAAGGACTGGAAAAACAGTGTGGGAATAAAGTGTGTGAGATATGCTGAGGGAGGGCACACTGAGCCAGTGGGTTGATAAGAATACGACTATTAAACACTATTGTGTGTGTTTAGAGGGCAACATTTGCACAACTCCATTTCGTATAATTGTCATTGTTCGCAGAAAACGTGACACGCGCAGCAGCTTCCACTTCCCCTCTGCAGGAAATCAAGCATCAGTCACATCTCCGCGGCAGCCAGATGGGAGTTCATTGGCTCGGCCCGCGATGCTGCCCCTGGGATTGCCACAGTGCTCTGCTACATGATGTAATGGTTATGACAGGCCTCATTGCAGGATAATTAAAGCTGGTCAGGAATAAAGCGAAATTGCCCGATGATGGCTTCCGCTGCCAATGAAAGAGGAAGTTATTATCCACTTTGTGTGAGCGAACGCTGCCATTCCAGCTCCAGTTGAGTCATTGTTGGGGGATTTGGCTGCTTGTTTTACATCGTCACGCTCGATACCCGGGTTGAATGATGGAACAGAAGCAGTCGGTGTGGTCCGTTTGTCTTATTCGGGCCAATCCGTCCGAGGCATCTGACCTGTTTATTTCGCTGCCATCTGCTCGACCTTGCAGCGCAGGAAAGGTCCCGTCCGTCACTCTGCGGCTCCCTTCGCTTGACCCCCGTGAGGATGAAGGGGTGCCAAGAGATGTACAGCTGAACACGGTGCACTGCCAACAGCCTCGCTGGCTGTGCTGAAAGTGACAGACAAAAGGTTGGGGACATGAGAAAAGGTGGCAAATATTCATATTCAGACGTTTTTTTTCATGCTTTTAGCTCAGAAACCTTAATGATAGAGCATGCACTGATGTTTTTGACAGTGCAAGCACGAAGCCAGGTTCATAAAGATACAGTTTTCAGAGCCCTGATCTCCAAAGCAGCACCTTTTGGGATGAACTGGTATGCCGACAGCAAGACAGAGTCTCACCTCGCTGATGATCTTGTCAGTGCATGGGAGAAAATTCCTGCAAAAAAAGTTTGAAAAGTTTTTAGAAGAGGATTTTTCACCCAAACTGAAGGTGGAGATGTTCAACACTAGCACATGGGTGTACTGGTCCTGTGTCCACATACTTTGACTGTATATGTATATTTTCTTGTTACGCACTAATCTCTTTATATGCACAATATCATACATGTCATGTATCTCAATGCTGCTCTGCACTTTGCACTTTTCTACATTCATTATGCACCTCAATAACAAACCTCAAAAATTGACTACACTCTGGCACACTGTGAGTTTTCCTTAGATAACTTGTAGGTCCATTGTCCAAATGATCCAACGCCCAAAGATTTTAAAACCAAATCACAGCATGAATCTGTCTGTGTTGTTCAAAAGGTCTATGCTATATTGATGAAATATTCTGGAGGGTTTTTTGATTCAATTTATCCATTCTCGATTTGAAAAAAAAAAAGCATAATTTAGCACCAAATGTGTGCAACAAAAGGTATCAACCCAAAAATTGCTGCAACAACTGATAGTTGAACATGGAAATGGACTTCAAAAGGAGAAATATTAATGTCCTTAACCCCGAAAAACCATAATAGGTTTAATAATGAATTAATTAATTAATTGATAAAGTCATGTTTATTAGAGATTTTTGACCAGAACAACTTGACACAGTGCTGAGAAAATAATCAAAATGATCTTCAGGTTCATAGCTTTCAGATGATGTCCACCACTTCCATGTGACATTTATTGTTGACCTGCTATCTCCCCCTAAACATCTATTGCCCACAACGCCACATTCTCAGAAAAAAAGGAGTCCGTACGTATGGTAAGAGGTTAAATCTCGACCTGAAAAGTAACTAAAGCTGTCAGCTAAATGTAGTGGAATACACATGATGTACAACATTTGCCTCTAAAATGTAGCAGAGTAGAAGTATAAAGTTACATAAAATGGAAATACTCAAGTAAAGTACCTCAAAATTTTAAGTACAGTATTTCAATAAATGTAGTTAGTTACATTCCACCACTGCTTATAACTAGAATTAAACAGTACTATAGGAAAATTAAAATGCATTATGAGCATTGTAGAAAGTGGTTATATATTTTCTAACAAAATAAAAGTCCTAAAAAAATGGTCTCCAGCCACCCACCCTGAATAATGATACAAAGGATAGTGGCACTGATAGTATTTCCTGACTAATTGTAAGAGCACAGTGACTTGTTTATGCTCTTTTCTTTCCCAGTGTGAAGAGCCCAGCCTCTAAATAAAGTGCAAAGCCTCTGGGAAGTAACAACAAGAGCTGTGGCCTCCTGTGCAGCTCCACCACAGGGCCTCCTGCTGCTTTCTGTCTGCTGATGAATTAGTCTGTATGCACCCAAGAACACGAGTACTAAATCAGAGGACCTCGGGGTGAAACTTGGGGCTGCAGTCCACCAGGTTTAATTTGATTGGCCTCGGCATGATTATAATAATGTTTTACCTTGGGTTTTAACCACTGTTATGATTGTCTTCTCTCTGCTCTGCTGTCTGATTTTTAATTTGTGTCCGTGTTGCGTTCAAGGCCAATCTGGCTCTAAGGTAACCAACTACTTCACAAGTCCTCCCTTCCTCTATCAGCCCAGACAGATAAGTACCTTTTCCCACGATGACGGCATTTAACTGCCTCCAAGCCGGGAAAAAAAGTCCCACCGCTCGCTCCGGCGAAACCCAGGCTCTGCTTCCATCTCACTGGGGGGACGTTACATTCACACTATCACAGTCAGTCATCTGTCTCCACCAGTCGGTCTTCACAGGGTCCATCATCCATCAGAGGGGGAGCGATGACACTATTGCCACGCTATCAACGCCGTGACAGCTTGATAGACTTTCACGAGCCGCCTCTCATATCCCGTCACAAAGCAGATCTGACAAACCAGCAGAGACAGGTCATCAAACCAGAATATATTTGCTTTCAGTCCGTTATAGATTAAGGTCTTAGCTCTTTATGAAACACATCTTTATTTGCTGATAAAATTGGTTGTATTTGTTTAATAGTAACATATTTATTTGTGTGCATGTGGATGGGAGAGTAAAACAAAAGTTTGTTAGATGTTTATTGGATGTTCTTCAAAAGCTGGAATATGCTGTATCTCTGTGTTTATGGCTCAAGGTGTTTTATGGAGTTTAATAAAAGTATGCAAACATACAGTAGTCTCCTGCATTCTTACAAAGATGCTGTTGTTTGTGCACATAATGACAACATAATGTATACATTTTTTTTACATTATTTATCTTAGATGCAACTTAATCTATCAATGGAACAATGGTATAATGTTTTTTGCAGCAGAATAATCACATCTTTGAAGTATAGTGTCAATCAAACTTTGTTTGTATAGCACCTTATATAAAAGCGAATTAGTTAGTTATGAAAGCAAATAAAGTAAGTCTGTAAGCTCATGTTTTTCTATATGCACATATTTAAAAAAAAATAAATAAAAGGAATATAATATACCCGTTTTATCTTGAACAAACAGCACTTTCCTGTCCATGTCTCTGCAGATTAATCTGAGCTATAAATAATGGACATGTAAAGGGATCTTTAAGGTCAAAATTAACATCTTACACTGTGTTGTGCCCTGTGTGAAACTTAAAGTAAACTAAGTTAATTAACTTCAGTGTGTTATGGTTTTACATAACCCGTTACTTCTGGCAATTACGTCTTCCTCATAACTACTTGCATTTTGGAATTTACGTTGATTTCTTTTTATTTATTATTTCTTTGAATGTGCTGATAACAACCTACTAGACCCACTAGAAGGTGGATCAAGCCCTTAAATGGGCTGATAACAACCTACTGGACCTACTAGAAGGTGGATCAAGCCTTTAAATGGGCTGATAACAACCTACTAGACCCACTAGAAGGTGGATCAAGCCTTTAAATGGGCTGATAACAACCTACTGGACCTACTAAAAAGTGGAGCAGGCCATTGAATGTGCTGATAACAATCTACTGGCCCTTCATGAATGTCAAGCAGGTCATTAAATGTGCTGATAACAACCGACTGGTACTACTAGAAGGTGGAGCAGGCCATTGAATGTGCTGATAACAATCTACTGGCCCTTCATGAAGGTCGAGCAGGCCATTAAATGAGCTGATAATGACCTACTGGACCTACTAGAGGGTGGAACAGGCCTTAGAATGGGGCCGATAACAATCTACTTGCCCTAAATGAAGGTGGAGTAAGCCATTGAATGAGTTGATAACTATCTACAGGACCTGCTAAAGGGGTGCAGGCCTTTGAATGGGCTGACAACAACCTACTGGTTCTACTAGAAAGCAATGCAGAACACTTAATGGGCTGATAACAACCTACTGGGCATACTAGAAGGTGGAGAATGCCTTTGAATTGGGCTGATAACAATCTACTAGTCCTACATGAAGGTGGAGTAAGTCATTGAATGTGTTGATAACTATCTACTGGATCTGCTAAAAGGAGGTGTGGGCCTTTGAATGGGCTGATAACTTACTGGTCCCATGAGAAGGTGGAGTGGGCCTTTGAATTGGCTGATAACAACCTACTGGACCTACTAGAAGGCAGAGCAAGCCATTGAATCGCCTGATAACCTACTGGTCCCACTAGAAAGCAGTGCAAAATGCATAATGGACTGATAAAAACCTACTGGTCCTACTGGAAGGTGGTGCTGGTCCCTGCTTGCCCATACTGATATACTGGGATGACAACTGCTGATAAATGTCCATTTAATACTGTGTGCTAAAACGATGTATTGTTAGTCCTCAATAAAATATCCTTGTGTTCTCAATGTCAACGCAAAGGTCACACACAATAAAATATTACAACACTATAATGAGTGACTATTAAATTAAAGTTAAATGAAGCCGACTGTGAGTTTCAGACATTTTATGCCAAGTGCATTTTGGAGCATTTTAACCTCTAATGCTTTAAGATATAAGCATCGCCTCTTCAACAGACACAATTGACTATGGGCACTTCATCACAGCTTGCATAATCCCAAATTTAAGTCAGGCAGTCAGTAATGTTCTTTAATCCACCGTGCAAGTACCAAAGCACCATGGTTTAGGCCTCTAAATACCCTTACAACTGCTGAGACAGAGGGGGCATCCAAAGTTCGAGCAGCGGGCTGAGAGGTCAGGTATCGCCTGCAGCTAGCGGCACCGACGACACAGGCTGGCACCTCTGTGAAGGCAAGAGGATTAAGAGAGCAAAGTTGAGCTCAATGTTTAGAAAATACCAACAGAGCAGGGTTGAAGAGGTTAGCTCAGCTTCCAGTATCCCTCTAATTAATATTCAGACCTTGTAACTGTATAAGCCAGTGTCCCTTTGCCCTCCCTCGCTCCTGTTTGTCCAGAGTGAAGCAGTTTGTGTTTAGAGACAGATCCTCTCGCTTCCAGCTAACTGGCTCTCTGAGCCTCTGCTGAATGATTGGGCGACCCCGGGCGAGCTTTTCCCAGAGGCCTTTTCGGTATTCTGTTCACAAAGCCCCGTCTAAAGACCCTCATTGATCAGCTGCTCCTTAAGATCCTCTCTTCTCGTTTAGCGAGGAGAAACTGTTACATCACTGCCACTGGAAATGGATAAATGGTCATCTGATTTATGAGGGACTTGCTGGGTCACAGTTGTGTTTCTTATCTTACAAATGTTTGCCTTTATATGAGGTAATCTGAAGAAGAAAAAAAGATTTGAGTAGCAAAGATGGCCATGACTATTCAAGTACAGAGCAAGGACTGAAACTTGGAGGTCAATTAAACATACAGTCAGTAATACACCCATAAAGTTGGAATATTTTTGTTTTCAGACACAATCCTATGTGAATTGAGGTTTCATTTTCATTGTGATATGTTTGAAGAGATTGACAATTGACAATTTTGAGAAGATATACACTTTATCTGTCAATAACCCTTTATCAGGCGAATAACTATATTTGGTGACTTCAGTGGATATCTAAGTGGGGTCCCCATGTCTCTCTGTTTGGTCAAAGAACCACATTAATTTCTTCCAGCTAATCTGCAAAAATCAGCCTACGTTACTAGATTAAAGTGGCAAATCTACAAGAAAAAAAGTCACAGATTCAAGAAATTTAAAGTGGCGAAAAAAGTCACAGATTTACGAGAAAAAAAGTGAAAAAAACAACAACTTTTTTCTTGGAGATTCACCACTTTAAATCTCATAAATCTGCGCTTTTTTTCTCGTAGATTTGCCACTTTAATCTTGTCAATTTTTTTACCTTTAATTTGAGATTTTTTTCTCACAAATGTGTAACTTTTTTACCGTTAATTTGAGATGTTTTTCTCATAAATTTGTAACTTTTTCCTCAAAATATTACCCCTCTCCCCCGGGTCCGTATGTTGTTTTTTACACATTCTGGCTGTATGTAATATCTTCCAATATTCTCTAGGGTTAAAATTTGGAATTTGCAAGTATTTCAATGAGT
This sequence comes from Centropristis striata, assembly GCF_030273125.1. Classification (NCBI taxonomy): domain Eukaryota; kingdom Metazoa; phylum Chordata; class Actinopteri; order Perciformes; family Serranidae; genus Centropristis; species Centropristis striata. The sequence goes on along the minus strand of NC_081538.1, from coordinate 24,641,679 downwards.
GACTATTAAGGGATAAGAAACCACATTGTCACAATCACTTCATGGAAAGAGGTAAAAAAAATATTTTATTCCAACTTTATGGTGCGACCGTGTATTATCATGTGACTTGGGCCAAAACTTGTCCTAAAAAGTAGACCTTTTTTTTCTGACATAATACTATTTCCATGTTCCAGCACTTACAGAGAGCACATGCTTCTGCCCGGGCCTTGTCCTATCTCACATTGTTAAAAGAAAGTGAAAATAATTCATGCATCGGCCCCGTGAGTCAGATCTATTGCAAAATTTAATGGGTTCCTTCTCGGTCCATGCTGCACCCTTCGGCCATATTTCAGAAAAATCTGGCCAGTAGTTTTAATCCAGACAAACAAACCAAAAACATAACTTAACTTGCAGAGGTAATAATGAGCCTTTAAGCTCAAATAGTGAAGTTTTATCACACTCTACTCGCACCATGGTGATACTGAATAAGTCAAGGAAACACTTGAAATCAGGATCAGAGCCATAATTTTATTATTTACACCTGCTTTTCCAGCTGTGGCGTGTCAAAGCGTCTTATAGCCCATTGCTTAGATTGATTTTGCTGCAATATTTCACACCCTTGCGATGTCATTTTATGTAGAATGAATTAGTCATGCTGCATTTTCAACATGAAATGCCAAAGCACGATGCATCGCTATGCAACCTGAACACCCCTGCTGCCTCATGAACTCATCTGAAGGTTATAACATTCTCTATAAAATGAGAATTTCCACCTCTGATACCAACTATAAGGCCTCACATCGCCTTTTGACTAACTACCATGACCTACAAAACTCCAAACCACATCCTTCTCCGAACCTGCCACATTAATCAAATCCCTTATTTTTATTCATCACTCACGTTCCCATTCTCCCTCAAGCCTTTCTGACAAGGTAGCACCTAGCCCTCTACACTCCACTGTACGCACCTCCTCTGTCATGCAGATGCAGCCCACAACTTAATTATTCATCCCCGATACGTCCGTTAACAGCAGCCTAACACTGCAAGTCACTCACCCCCAGTCAATAAATATTCTCTTTGCTAAGATTAGAAGATTTTGCATGACCTAGATATCAAATCAAGCTATTGTTCCAGCTCTGTCATGCTAAATTTTCTCTGACAGTGAAGGGAGAGGAGAGGGAGAGGAAGAGAGGGTGAGGCAGATGGATGCTAACTCAAAGGAATGTTTCAGTTCAACAGTGACCCCTGCTGTAGAGTGCAGGCTGGATTTCTTTCCCTCAGGGCAGACAGCTTACAGGAGTTTTTGATAGAGAGGTCTGTGTGCCTTCAAAGGGGCTTCTTCTCCATGCTGAAATACTCCGAGAGGTCTGTTTAGTCAAACTGCACCTCTTCCTCTGTGCGACTCAACATTCAAGGGTCCACACCTGGGCTATGGTGTCCAAACTGCGCAGACAGGATAAAAACAGGTGGTGCCAAATGCAAGAGGAACATGCAATGCAATGTTTTACGCACCTGCATGCTGTCACTGATTTGCTCTTTAAATGTATTCAGCTGTTTTAATGTATTCAAGCCGCTCCCACTGTGCCTTTTCATGAGCTTGATGAGGCTTGTCAGTCTAAATAAAACATCATTGATCATGTTTTACAGCTTACATGTCTAGTCACTACCACAAACTTTTTTTTTCTGAAATAAATAAATCAAAACCTGTCCTATAACAGACAAGAAGGAATATTAACTTAAAGGGACAGTTGTGATTTTGAGTAGGGTTGTTAAAGGTACTTATCGATAGTTATGGATCATGATCGTAATGTATTTTAACCAAATAAATAAATAAATATTGATATTTTTGAATTTTTTTCCCTGCTTTGCCTTGCCACCAGACAGCCTTTCCAAAGGGGAACTGAAGCTGTTCTATCGATCTATACTCTCTTCAAAGCCACCAGACTCCATTGACAAAAACACAATTTTTACATGACAGAACACAGGAGTTGCTGGTCAACCGCTGCCTTGATTATTTCAGTTTGTTCGTGTTGAGTGAATCCAAACTAACCTTTTAAAACACCAAAGTCACACAATTACACAAACAAACTATGGCTATGGTGTCCAAACTGCGCCGACAGTATAAAAACAGGTGGTGCCAACTGCAAGAGGAACATGCAATGCAATGTTTTACACACCTGCATGCTGTCACTGATTTGCTCTTTAAATGTATTCAGCTGTTTTAATGTATTCAAGCCGCTCCCACTGTGCCTTTTCATGAGCTTGATGAGGCTCGTCAGTCTAAATAAAACATCATTGATCATGTTTTACAGCTAACATGTCTAGTCACTACCACAAACATTTTTTTTCTGAAGTAAATAAATAAAAACCTGTCCTATAACAGACAAGAAGGAATATTAACTTAAAGGGACAGTTGTGATTTTGAGAAGTAGGGTTGTTACAGGTACTTATCGAAAGTTATGGATCATGGTCATAATGTATTTTAACCCTCTATGGCACGCATTATGATGGCAGTTAGGAAAAAATAGACTAAATAAACATAATCTGAAGAAATTGTGTAATTCTGTTTTTTTTTTGTTTTAGTTTTTTTAGTTTTGGGTGTTTGCGATGCACACAAAAAAGAAGAAGTTTTTAAAATTAATTTTAACATCATTTATTTAATAAACGTGTAAAGATTCAGTAGCTTCAACAAGGTACAATACATAACATTTTAAATTTAAAAACATTATAAAAGGAACTTTTTTTAACCGGTGTCTTGTCTGAATGTTGCCTAGGCAAGATTGTAACATAGAACCAACGACCCATTGAAATTAATGTCTTGAACAGTCTAAGTGTATGAAACTATCAAAAATAAAGGTTTACTCATCTATCAGTAGGAATATATTTTTTCCAGATGAAAAGGGCCAGGAAATGATGTTTTGAGTGATTTTTTTTGTGGCGCAAAATGGCAAAGTTGTTTCCTTTGGAAAAGTCTGCAAAATAGTGTTTCAATATGGCTGCCTGGAGGTCATGTGACAAATTAAAGCATTGGTAGTGGTTCCCTATACTCTTCCCTCTTTTTAAAGTATCGCATCACTCAAAAACATGCATTGTAGAAATTTGACAGGCCAAAAATGGATATGTTGCCTGAGGGCAACACCGTACCATAGAGGGTTAACCCAATAAATAAAACAATATTGATATTTTTTTATTTTTTCCCCTGCTTTGCCTTGCCACCAGACAGCCTTTCCAATGGGGAACTGAAGCTGCTATATCGATCTATACTCTCTTCAAAGCCACCAGACTCCATTAACAAAAACACAATTTTTACATTACAGAACACAGGAGTTGCTGTTCAACCGCTGCTTTGATTATTTCAGTTTGTTCGTGTTACTGTGTGACTTGAGTGAATCCGAACCTAACCCGAACCTAACTCTTTAAAACACCAAAGTCACACAATGACACAAACAAACTAAACAATTGAGGCAGCAGTAGAGCAGCAACTCTGTGATCTGTCACATTCAAAATTAGGTTTTTTGTCAAAGGAGTCTGGTGGCTTGGAAGACAGCATAGATAACGGCTTCATGTTCCCCCCATATAAACTTAAACAGGGAGAAAAATATTCTAAATACAGCTTACACTTAAACGGATATCCACATATCACAGCTTCTTACATTTCGATGCTTCTCTTTTGTCATCTATGGAGTTCTGTTTTTTGCCCTTTAATTAAATTTTTTTTTGTGAAAAACATTTCACATCTGGAACACAGGAGTGGCTGGTTATCCACTGCTTTGATTGTTTACTTTATTTGTATTTTTTATGTTACTTAAGTGAATCCCAATTAACCCTTTAAAACACCAAAGTCACACAATTACACAGACAAACTAAACAATTGAGCAGCAGTAAACCAGCATCTGTGACCTAAAATGAGTGTTTTTATCGAAGGAGTCTGGTTGCTTCAGTTCCCCCCATATAAACCTAAACAGAAGTTAAAACATTTTAAATTTAGCATACACTTTCATGGATATATACATATCACAGCTTTATTTTTGCTGTGACAGGCACATCTGTGGACACTTCTCTATTGGTGTCCATGGATAGGGGGAGTTCCGTTTTTTGCCCTTTAATTAAAAAAAAACAAAAACCCATTGCCAAAAACATTTTAGTCAGTTTACATCTGGAACACAGGATTGGCTGGTTAACCTTTAAAAACACCAAAGTTTCTTTTCGTTTCCGTTTAATTCAGTCAATACATGTCATTAAAAGAGAAGTAACAAACCATAAAAAAAACATTGATCAAAGTCAACAATAAGTAAACAGAGAAAGAAAATTGATTGTAGACATTTAGACTGAAGCATAGCTCATTACGCCTACCCTGTTACAACTCAAGTTAAAAATGTACAATCTGTTATTTATTAATAAAGGAATTAAGCAGTCACAAAAGAGAGAAAAGAAAGAAGCTGCTTGATTTTTCTTTTTCTTTTTTTCTTTTCCCCTGCCCCTCCTCTTCCTTTCCTTTCCCTTCCTTCCTCTTCTCCTTTCCCTTCTTCCTCCTTGCTTCCTTGAAGAAGAAGAAAAAAATATATATGATAAAATAAAAAAAAATAAAAGACAATAAAACATACAGAACAAAACAAAACAAATATAGTAGCAGCATAGCACGTGTCACCACTCATTACTCTAACTTATGAATCATCCTGTTTTTAAGTACTTTTTAAAATAAGTTAATGGTATTGCATGTTTTTAAGTCATTCTCCAATTTGTTCCATACATTACCAGCTGTTACTGTGGTGCATCGTAATTCAGTGTTGGTTCTGGTCTTTAACTTTCTAAATATACACACAATTACACAAACAAACTAAACAACTGATGCAGCAGTGGACCAGTAGAACTCTGTGTTCTGTGATCTAAAATTTGTGGTTTTGTCAAAGGAGTCTGGTAGCTTTGAAGAGAGCAAAGATAACGGCTTTATGTCCCTCCATATCAACTTAAGCAGATGGGAAAATATTCTAAATATGGCGTACACTTAAACAGATATCCACATATCACAGCGTTTTTCCTTTGGATGCTTCTCTACTGGCGTCTATGGACTGTAAGAGTTCCATTCCTTATGATTTAATCATAATAAAAACAAAAAAACTCAAAAGCATCAAATACTGATTGGGACATTAATTAAAGCGAACAGCTGAAGTTTTTAACCCTTAATAGGGCACTCATTGAAATACTTGCAAATTCCAAATTTCAACCCTAGAGAATATTGGAGGCCAGAATGTGTAAAAAAAGCAACATACGGACCCGGGGGAGGGGGGTAATATTTTGAGAAAAAAGTTTACGAGATTAAAGTGGCAAATCTACAAGAAAAAAATTTGCAGATTTATGTGATTTAAAGTGGTGAATCTGGGAGAAAAAAGTCACCGATTTACGAGAAAAAAGTTTAAAAAAGCTACTTTTTCTGGTAAATCTACAACTTTTTTTTGCGCAGATTTGCCACTTTAAATCTCTTAAATTTGCAACTTTTTTCAGGTTTGTATTTTTATTCATACTTGGCCCTAATATGCCGTCATAGTCAAGTTCTCCTGGTACAAGTAATTGAAGAATAACTTCAATCAAAATTCAAAGATTTTTTCCCTAAATTTAAAATTTTTACATTGGAGGTCAAGGTCAATAAAGTTTATATTATTAGGGCCTCGGGGCAATCGCACCGAGCACTGGATTTCTTCTTATTCCTCTGTGGATTTCTTCTTATTCCTCTTGCGGACGCAATTTCGTCCCGCTACAAATTATATATCAAAACGTGCGGTTTGATCGGGATCAGTGTGCTATTACTTTTCTCTACAGAATACGAATTTTTCGCGACGTAAGTCGCGAAAAATTTTGCATTGAAATGAATGGGACGGCCGACAAAAAATGAGCGAAAAAGAACAATCATTGGAGATTTTTAAACGTCTACTTCTCCGGCATAATTTAACCTAGAGACTCCATTTAAACTTTAAAACAGTAGACACAAGTCTTGTGTATCGGTGTATTAATCCACGTTTCGATAGGTCATATAGTTTTTTATCAATCCCTGTTCAATGACCATGATAATTTTTGGAGAAATTCTGAGATTATAATGGGTGTGTATTGCACGGAATGTTCGTGTCAGAGTGTGTGATGTCATTGCTCAGAGTGTAGAGGGAGAGGTAAAACTGTCAAAAAATAAATTTTAAAACTGCGCTCAAATTTCACTCTACAGATATAATTTATACATAGAAACGTAGGAAAATTTGTCTTCTCACTCACAATCCTCTGGTAAAGCTGTCAGAGTTATAGTTTGGGCGTACGACGCACAGATGCGGCACCAACACCACCAACAGCCTCATTGGGTCCCATATTAAAAACGCAAGGAGATATTTGAAAAAGGGATATGGAAACGTTTTTTTAGATCGCTCTAACAAAGCTATTTTTTCATTTTTCTGAAATAAAAACATATGTAGACGTTCAGGAAGAACTCAGGACGCTCAAAGTGAAGTCGAATCAATAATAGGTATTATGGTTTTGCCAAAAATGCTTTCTGTTCGAGGCTTGAAATTCCAGTCCACCTCTGGCTGCTGTCACTCTTTCGGAACTTTAACAGGTGGTGTCAGTTAATTCAGTTGATTGCTTTGATTTGATTGCCTTTGATCTTTGATGTGATTACAGTTACAGATACACACACACACACACACATGCGCGTAAGTGCACACACTCCTCACACATGCATACACCTGCTTCAAACACGCACACACAGGTAACTTTGTGATTTTAATTACACACACAGGTAACTTTATGCGATTTTCGCTACACACACACACACACACACACACACAAAAATGCGCGCGTATGCGCGCACACTCCTCCACATACATGTTTCTCTCTCTCTCACACACACACACACACACACACACACACACACACACACACTTTGAGGTTAAAGGGCATAGTTTTAAATCTCTGAAGAATCTCATCATAGTGTACACACATCGGCAGTAGCCCCCGTGGCCCTTTCAAAATTTCCCCAGAGGAAATTTTCTAGTTATATGATTATCATACTGATTGGTCAGATGTCATGGTGTCACCATCTGTGACGTAGCCTGATCTTTGCTGATTATCTGGAAGAAATCCATGTGGTTCTAAGACCAAACAGAGAGACATGGGGACGCCATTTAGATATCCACTGAAGTTACCAAATATAGTTCTTCACCCGATAAAGGGTTAAGCATAGGTCAGCGTTAAAAAACCTTGATTGTGAGTGGCAGAAATATTATTGTATATTGTCTGAAAGTAAGCACTGTATGATAATGCTCTCACAAAATAAAAAAAATAAAAAATAAAATAAAATAAAAAACTACATAAGTGTTGACGTAAAAATATACTTCAAGTACCAAAAATAAAATGTTCTCTTTATGCAGAATTGAAGTAGTCAAAAAAAGTCTAAAATGTAAATAACACAGATTGTGAAAATTTGCGTATCCTTTTTGACATATATTAAATTGAAAACTGTACAAAAAAAAAATCTGAAATAAGGCACCAATTACCCACAGTAACCAGTCAGAGAGAGAATGAGCTTTAGGTATCTTTATTCTCTGGGTTTTAGAAGGGACTCTATTATCAAAATGTATTTTTTTAAAATTTGTATAGAAATGTATAATCTCAGAAATAAATAATTATTAAGCATAGGTCAGCGTTTAAACATGTTTCAAATGATCATAATAAATGCATTAAATGAAAACAAAATGGGTGGGACATACAGACTCCTGAGTCCTGCTTTTGTCTCCCAGTGAATGTGAGTGTGGTCACCTCCAGAGTATGTCAGGCATGCACTGTGCCACAACCCACTCGTTCAGGACACATAATCCAGCCCTAATCCTCACCTTGACCATTTGTCTGAGTGACAGGTGTAATCTTTGTTCAAGGTTGGTATACTGCTGGTTTTAGAAGATGGAGTCGGGGGGGATATAGCAGCTATCCATGCCTTGTCTGTGGGGGCCAGTTTCTTTGGGGTCTCAAGTCTAAACCCGTACAGCTGCAGCCTTGTCTCTGCTAGCAACATGCTTTATGCCTCCCTGTTGCAGGAGAGCAAGAGTAATCACTGATTCTGCAGCAGCAGTGAAGATTTAGCAGTCCTCTTACCTTCAGCCCAAACCGTCAGTCACTCAGAATAGAGCAGCTGCCTGGAGGCTGCCAGTGGAAGTATACATCATCCACCTATCATATCCTCCTCCTGCTGCTAACCACTATTACGCCTTATGAATCAATGTGTCGGAGGGAAATATTCATGAAAGGCAATTAAAATAACTAAGAGATCCATCAACCATAAACACAGGAGTTGACACGATTACCATCTTGATGAATATTTATCACAAGGAATGGTAAGATCAAAGGGTTTCTTTGCTGCTAAAGCGCAGGCAGACCTCTCGCATTGCTGTGTGAATGCAAAAGAAAAATCTTGGTGTTTGCTCAGTGGTGAATTTGTTGAATGATAAGGATGTTGGTTTAAACAGACACCGGGGGCTTGTGGGTAGATGTGGCTGCTAGTGGAGGAAGGGTTGAAGTGTTAAAGGGAGATTTGACAAACTCCTGCAGGCTCCAATACATTTAGGAATAAAGCCCTAAAGCTGGAGAAGACTTTCCAAACGCTACGTCAGGCAGATAAAACAGAGCAAACTGTGTTCAGAAGGCCAAACCATGGCTCCAAGTAATGTGGAATAAAACCCCAGAAGTGCTCATATGAGGATGATACAAAATTAAAATAATATCAAGTTTGGGAAATGTGGTGTAGGAACTTGCCCTGTACTGGAGACTGAAGTCAGACTATCTGGACCTCTGCTGCCTTTATTTTGACCATTCTTTTTTTAAATCTGTCTCTTGAGATGCCCTCAAATGTATGGAAGTATCCTCTTCTATAGAGGGCACTACCATACTCACATTATTCTTTTCAAAACAGCCATATGGACTTACTTTTCTTGTGGACAAGTTTTTTTGCCAGTGTAGTTCATGAATGTACTATTGTTCAGCTAACTTGAAGATGCTCAGCCAAACTTAAACACACCATGTAGCATTTTTTCCCGATTATTAATCAGTCTGACCCTTCTACCTTTTTCAATATGTGTTTTTTAAGCCTAACCCATTTAACCTATCCTTAACCAAGTGGTTGCAGTGCCTAAGCCTAACCAAGAGGTTACAGTGACTAACTTTAACCAAAGTATCTTTAAAGTGTACAAGATCGCTTTTGTCACATTTAAAACGATCGTCACATGTTAACAATGGATTGCGGTTGTCACATGTCACAATGAGAACAATTTGCAGTTCAGAAACATTTATCAACATATATGTGGTTAAAAAATGTTGAAATTCAATACATCTGTAGTTTGTGTCAATGTAAAATTCCAGTATTTATTCTGTCGACTGGATTGGATTTATCTGGGGGTTTTTTTTTTTTTTACAATAATGCTCCACAATCAGTGGTTGATATTGATTGTCTCTGTACTAACTGCTTTACAAATTTGTGATAAGATTGAGCCAAGGAAGTTCATCCCATGGGTTCTCTATTATACCTAACATTAAGAGAAAGTTCAAACAAGTTCTCAAGATGTTGCAGCTACATTATAACCACATATGGACAGTATCTACCATTGTCCAGTATTGTTTTTGTTCAAGTGTAGCCAATTTACTTGCCGAAGCAACACTGTAAGAAAAGTTAAATCACAGGCAATTGACAAAATTACTGGAGAAAAGTGAGAATAATAAGCTACATATAAAAACCTTCAGGTTGTGAAACATCATTAACTAACTATAGATCCAATGGTGGAGTTGGTCGGCACCACCAACAGGTACATTTCCAACAAAGCGACAGGACACATTGGGTTCCCTGGCTGCCTAAACAGAAAATCCCCATAGGCTCCTCTTAATTTATTTAATAGTGTTGATTTTGTGCATTCATTGAATCATAATGTTGCATACTTGTGACCATTCTCGTCCTGGCGCATGATGAATGATTTCGGCCTCTGTTGGCAGTTGCCTTCTTTAGCTCTGCTTCCCATATGCAGCTGCAATAGGTGACTATTTGATGCTGTAATTCTGAAATTGTATTTCACAATTATGTGTTTATTGAGTATTGTATAACAGCTTTGAAAGAGGCCCAGCCAATCATATTCAAGGACCCACTGTTTGTTTTATAATTACGCATTTAACTGCAAATCATGTAAATTGCCTTTCCAAATGTGTATTTCATTTTTGTGTACAATGGTGGCATTTTCATTATTATGATAACCTCCCAACGGAGTTCAGGCACCACTACTACATCACCGGCTGTATGTAAAACAACTACAGTATGTTAAACAAGTTAAGGAAGTGGCACCGACAGGAAATGGAGTGAGACAGATGTCAGACTTTTACAAAGTCCATTAAAAATATCATTAAATTTGCATATGACCCGGGACGGAAGGTTGTTAAAGCTCAGCAGATAATTTGGAACATTCGATAGAGTTGAACCCCAATGATTTCATTCAAGGCTAAACTCTGCCATCAGCATTCAGACAGGATGAGTTATTGCCTTGTCTTGCCCGAGCCTTGAGTGTCAACCAAATTAAAATTCTACTCAGAGTGGAGGACATATAACAAGAGAAACTTTTCCTGCAAGGTAGGAAGGAAGGGAGGAAAAAACAAAAATGTGGGCACTGGGGAACTGTTAGAGGCAAACAATGCAGGCCCTTGCAGCAGGTTTGGATGATTTCCTGTGACACCAGTGGGTGGGAAATGGCATCTGGGATCACAGGTGAGGCTCTGGGGGTGATACACTGGGTGAGGAGGATGCTGGAATAAAGGTGAAGCCAGGACAGAGCCAATAAGGTTCCTACGAGGACCCTCATTACTCCAGTACCATCACCTTCCTAAAATGGGCTCCTGTGTTGACTGTCTGGATCCTCTCTTATCCAGTCAAGCTGATATGGTAAATGAGAGAGGGAGCAGATAGCCTCCCGTGCTCTCCATCTGGCTACCGACACACACTTTATGTTTACCAATGAGCTTGCTGAGGAGATGTCGTCATTCAAGGCGACAGGTGAGGGGGATGCGCACCGCAAGCCTGTCAGTTTGTATCTGTTTTTCCAGCTTCAACACCATGAATTGAGAGGAAGTGAATTGGGATGGGACCAGGAAGTTCTCCTTCAAGTTGTTACGAACAATGACTGCTCCTGTTCTACCTGACCTGTCTTGTTAGTGAGCAGCTTTGGCACCAGTGCTGTTATTTATTGCATTCAGTGAGTTACTGATGCTTCCACATCTGGGTCCACAGGGAGGGGGGGAGAAAGCATAGCTCCTTTTGCTAATTTTGTACAGATGTTTTATCACTAAATTTGATTATGTGAGTGATTAAAATAAATGCACAAATCCATATTTAAACCCTTCTTTTCTTCTTTACTCTAATTATGAAGAATGAATCTAATATACTACCACTTCTACCACTATAATCAGCACTGCTTTAGTAGAACAGTTGAAATACTATAAAGAACAGTTTGATATTTTGGGAAATACACTTCTCACAGAGCGTTAGATCAGAACATCAATACCATTTTTATGCCAGTATGGTGGATATGTAGCTGAGCCAGCAGCAGCCCAAAAACGGTTATATCTTGTTTGTTTAATCAGAACAAAAACAGAAAACATGAAAAAGAAGTTGTGGTTTTAAGGGACATTGTGTTCCAGACTATTTCTCGGCTGGGAGCAGTCGTTAGATACTCAGTGGAGACTTCATTAAGTCACCACTCCCTGTTAAATGACTTAATCATTGTTTTTCCACTGTTTTTTGAGTTGGAATTATGAAACAAGATATAAACATGTTAATTTGTGAACTTTAGAAATGATAGATGGCCAGCTTTGTCACCTTTGGACAGAGCAAACTTTGCCGTTTCCCTCTCCTTTCCAGTCTTTATGCTAAGCTAAGCTAACTAGCTGCTTGCTCCACAGATGTGAGAATAAAATCAATCTTCTGACAGACACTCCTGACTTATTGTCACCTTTGACTACTGGTGTAGCTACACTGGCCTTTCGCCAAGTCCAGCCCCTCATGGGGACTGTTGCTAAGCCTGTTATGCTTTTGCGGTAATGTCTGGATGCTAACTGGTAACCCTAGAATCTCAAAAAGACTTGCTGCCCAATGACCTATCATACCCATAACCATTTAATGTCAATGCAGCAAAGGAGTATCGCAAATCTAGAGTAACCATCTGTCCTGAAGCAGCTTTTGCACCTGGCATGTTGATATGGCGTTCATTGAAAGATATTGCCAAGGAAATAAAAGCTAATTTCTGGAATAATAGTTCTGTAATATCAGAAAGAATTAGAGAGGAAGGAGGACTTGATCACAATATGATTTGTTGTTGTGAATGAAGAATACATCTTAACACTTCATGTAAAAGACAAACACATCAGGAATATCAATGTTCTTGCACAGCAAAGAAAGTCCAATCGTTTTATTTAGAGCAAACATTTAGCTATAGCTCCATATAGCAACAGAAGCTTTTAGCCATATGCCATTAGAAACCGGTGATGAGGTTGGAACAAATGGCTAGCCACCTAGCATGCCATTTAGTGACACTTTGGCGTGCACAAATGAAATGGTGGAGCTGGAAGATCCATCTGCGGGTTTCCGGTCAACTATAACAGGAACCCAGAGTTGGATATAATACAAGCAGGGTGTGTTGGTGTTGCTCCACAGTTACGGTTATGTGAATGGAGACACATCCAACATGCTAACAATTCAACAGCATCTCCTGATCACCGGGACAAGGAAAATACGACCAAAGCAGACTTTAGCAGCCTTTAGATTGCTGTCGGACTTCCAGGTTATGCACATCTTTTCGGCATTTTTCCTTGCTAACATAAGATTGGACAGTGACAGTTTAAAGGAGGGGCTTAGCTAAAGGTCAATTGCGTTCAAGTCCGTAATCCACTCTACCAAACAACCGACAAAGTTGTTAATATCAAGACCAAAACAGAGATAAAAGTAAAGAGATAGTGCACCATCATTTTGTCCTCTATTTTCAGAAAGTAGCTTTCAGTTCATGCTGTGCTTGTGAGGCTGAACCATTTAGTAAATGCTGACTCAGACAGCTCAAAGAATATCAACAGATGCATGGAGCAAAGTTGTTATTGAGTGATTATCCTCTGAGGGCCAACCTTGAATGTAAGAATATAAATGAGCTCAGCCTTAAGTGACTGCACACATCTTTACAAAACAGAGATTTTAAGGTTTAATTGGATACGTTATCCTTAAAAGGATAAATCTATGTTAAAACAGTAGTGGAACAAGAATCTGTTCATTTTGCATTCAGGCTCGATTCACCTGAGCTGGCCCGACAGCCAGGGGCTCATATCCTTGGCTCCGTCGGGTGCCACAGCTCTGATTACGCTCTGATCCAGCTCATAAGCAACCAGCCTAATTCCAGGAGCTCAGATATGACACCTTAGGGGGTCTTTGTGTCTTATCTCAAAGCGAGGTCCGACCGTTTAGTGACACACACAAAACCGAATTGTTCTGCCGAATAAAGAAAAGAATTACAGGCTAAATGGCGGCGATCCAGTGAACAACGGTGGCCCTTATCAGAGCGACGCAGGGCACTGGAGGTTTTTTGTACCTCGGCTGTGGGTGAAATACAGCTGGGAAGGGAACGAACACAGATGTTGGGCTGTCTGTGACGTCAAAATTCATTTCAGAGGACGAGGCGAATAAATATTGAAATTCGTTCTATTGATCCAGGCATTGTTTTGGTGAAATATGTCAGGCGCTTTCTTTTATATGTGTTTATAGCTGTTTCACAGAGATATAACAAACACTTTTTTCTTCTTTCTGTGTCTCCCTCTCTCCTCCCCCTTATTTGCAGTCAGTTTCTATAAAAGAAATATCCCTTTCTAATACCATGCTGACAGATTGCTTTCCACACCAGCAGCGATGGTCCCTCAGAGCTCCATTGCTAATTCTGTCAGACGTCACACACTTGTGGAGACATACACCCCTTCTCCCCCCACAGCTGCCTCAAAAAGACATGAAAAGCCTCATAATCTGACAGTCGAACCGAAACTGACGCCTGTCAGCATGGTAGGCAGCGGAAGCCAAAACAGTAACACACACACACACACACACACACATGGTCAGTGCCCAGTGAGAGCCATGCATGTCACCCACAGCAGTGTATCCAATGTGATGAACACACTCCTCTTCACACCACGGAGCATGAGAGTCTGGTTGGGTGTCGGCGAATCGTATCACACAGAACACTTCCCGCTCAAGTCGGATGACTGAGACTGAGCATAACAAGTGAGACTTAATTCGGATGAACGTGTGACTTTGTTAAGCAACAGAGAATATAAACAGAGGAGAGGAAAAAAAGTCGTCTGACACAAGAACAGCCAAGAGCTTCACTGTCACCTTACCGTCAGCTTTCACTTTTACTTTATTTATAGCGGTGATTGTGACAGAAAGTCTGAGCACTTTTCAACTTTAAGGGCTTGTGTCATCAGACATTAGAAAAACAACCGTGAATTATATGTCACAGAAGTATACCAAGTAAATACATTTCAAAATTGTCAAGACTCCCTTGAGATTGCCGAGCTCTTACAGTGATGTCAAATGCTGAAAATGTTCGGAAAGATGTACTTAAGTTGATGTTTTATGGAACTGTGACATATTCCAGGATTTTATGATCATATTGATGAGAAGGTTGTTTTACATACAGTCGGTGATGTAGTAGTGGTGGCTTTCATTCCACAAGATAAAAGCCTTAAATGAATACAGCATACATTAAAATTCAATAGTAACAGTAATGCAGGAACTGCCTTAAACATGCATTCTTTCTAACGGCCAGCAGGGGGCGACTCCACTGGTTGCAAAACGAAGTCCGATTTAGAAGTTTATGAGAAAACTTCAATGTTTGACTTGATTTATTACCTCAGTGAACATTTTTAAGTTTATGATCTCTAGTTTCAAGTCCTCTTCGATACAGCATAATATATATTTTGTAAATTATGGTCCCATTTAGAGTAAAAATGAAAGCAGGCTATGCTTTAGGGCTGGGCAACCTTGTGATTATTGCAAATCTTTGGTTGTACTTGATTCAAGCCCGTTTTTCAGTTGCCAAAATTAGCATCCCAATTATTATTACAGTTCACTTGAATTACAATGCACCTTGCTAACCTAGCTAGCTGGGCAAAAGGGTGACCTGGTAACTTAATGTCTTTGTCACCAGCTCCGCCCCCTCACATCCACATATATTCACATTCAATCAGGAGGGTGGCAGCCTAAATCCAAAATTCAAGGCTACAAAATGGTCATGCACAAACCAATGGGTAGCATGTCTGCACGCACTTCTTGCTAAAGTAAGGTTGCTGCTGGGAATCTAACTGAGTATACTGTACACCAGGTGTATATGCCACCAGACATGACCAAATACTTTCTGAGAAAAATGGCCCAGTGGAATGGATATTACTTAAAGCAGCTAGAGTGCACTGAATATTACTCTAATAAAAGAAAGAAGTAACTAATCCCGACAGAACACCACGGCTGAGTTTCAGCTTGCCAGCACATTTTTTCAGCTTAATATTGTTGAAACAGAGGAGCTAATATTGGTATCAAGAGCAACTGTTTAGTGGACTGCCAAGTCGGCAATGCTCTGAATAGGAAACCGACAGCATAATGGGGTAAAGAGCAGAAATGGAAACACTGCGTCTTTCAGTATAATTAGAGGCATTCATTTTTATGGATTCTGTTATTCGGCAGTATTGAGACAGAGAAAAAAAGAGGCAAAAAGGATATCCATTTCACAAAATTTAAACCCATAACCTCCCAAAAAAAAGGAATATCCAAATAGTTATTATAATATAGTTAGTAGATTAAAGTTGAATCCAATATAGTTGATAATAAGTATTTTTGTTCTTTAGCTTTATTAGAAATATTCTAAAGATTAATCTGCTTTCGGCCCGTCTTTTTTCTTTCTTCTCCCTCTTGACACGGATTAAGCTAATTATCTTAAATAACTCCATAGTATATTATATGTCCCGATTAATATTGGTGAAAACTGTGCTGTGATATCAAAATCTCATTAAGTGACATCCCAAACTCCAACAAGTCGTCATCTACTTTCTGTACCAGTCCAGCACACAATGTAAGATTACTTTATGCTTTTGAAAAACACCTAATTTTACAACAACAATAACAGGGGGTACATTTGACCTTTAGAATAAAACAATGATACCTTTTTCTTGTGAAATAAAAAATAATACCACTGTAGTAAAGGTCGCGGTCTGTGATGCTCATGTAAAAAGAAAAACCTTATAATAATCTGTCTGCAATTGTATTATAATATATAATTGGGCCCACAGAGTTAATTGTGTAGCTACAGAGTACAGAAAAGTAATTTAGTAGAGGGTACGTGTTCTCCCCCATGGCACTCAATGCAGGAAACAGATGAGAGGGATTTTGGATGGATTATGAGCATTAGCACGACGCTATTCCCCCACACCCCCACCCCTACCCCGGCGGGCCTTATTATTAGTTGGCTGAATATATCATTATGAAAATGTCCTTTGTCAGACTGTGTGCTATGCAGAATTGCATCTTTTATCAAATAACAGTGAGAATTATGACAATTTGGATCTGGAGAGAATATGAAAGATGGAGACTGAAAGCCCTCGAGGAGTTGTAATGCATCACTAACTTGGAAGCAGACTTATACATATACAAATTTAAGCACGCACGGATATATGTCCTCTTTTTGTCAATTAAGGAGAAGATAAAAAACTGCACTTCTCTTATTCCAGCATTTTATTTTGAAGTGACCTACTTGCAGAGAAAAAAGCTGTCAGGAGATGGAAAAAGGCATGAATGACATCTCGTGTGAAGACAGGAGATGGAATAGAAGAAGCGAGATCACATTTTTCTCTCTCATCTGTCAGGGTGTATACAGTATATTGACTCAGGTACTGTATATATTCTCAGTGTGTATTTATACTTTGTGCCAGCTGCTCCCCCTGCAATCTCTTACCTATTCTCGTTATCTTTCTTTTGGTCCGTCTCGCCCTCCTTCTTTCCCCAGAGGGCGAACCCTTGCTTCTAAAATCTGCTTTATTGATCTAATTTTTGTGAGTGCTGGCCCTGTCATTGACAGATGAAACTGTGGGAGATATTACAACACAAAAAAAAACCCCACACACACACACCTCCTCTGCAGAGCGCACCAAAGTCAGACAGATAGATGACGGCTACTGGTTCTTTGTTTCTTAGTTTGTCGGAGTTTAATTCGCATCAACGGTGTCATTGCGGCAGAGCGGCTTGTTGAGCAAACATGATGAATAATTGAATTGGGCCTGGACAAACACGGCTCATGATTAAAAACAGACTGTGACAACATTAAGAGCTCGACAAACACAAATCAGCAGTCGTGGAAGAAAACGCGGGGCGCCGTCAGGAAATTGGTGGGGTCCTACAATCGCGCCCTGAGGGACAACTTGCACGCCCAAACTGCTGATTTTAAACAGAATAAAAATAAATGAAGGACTTGTGGCTGTAGGTAATAGAGGTGACTGTTTGTTAGGGCTGTTTTGGGACAGAGCCAGACTCTCTGTGGGGAATGGCTTTTACTTTACTTCAGACTGTAGAGCAGGAATACCAATGAGAAATTCATAACTAGGACCGCAGCCAAAACAAGCTCTCACAGCCTCCTTTCTAGATGGGCTCTGATGTCCCTGCTTAGCGTGGTAATAAGAAGCTGGAATTAAGTATTGAGGCTGAGAGAGACGGGTTTGCAGTGCAGGAAACGCCTCTTTGCATTTCTCTCTCTGACTGTAGGTAGGGGGTTAAGTGGGTATATTAGGCTAAGATCAAAAAGATGATTATGATGTGCTGTGAAGTTGCACTTGAGTCTTAAAACGCTCCTTGCTAATGTGTCATTATTGCAAACAGGCATTACTGCTGCTCAGAGTGAGGCAGACATTTCCAGCCTTGGATGTTTTGAGCCTCACAATAAAGGGACTTAATAACAGTTCACTCTCAGCACAGCCACACTCTCTTTCTTATCAGAACCACAATGTATTCAAGTGCAAAGTGATGCCAAAGTGCTAATGGAATCAAGAATTAATAGAACACATTCGTAAAAATGCTATCACATGCATAAGTGATAGTAATATTGTAATTTAATCGACTAAAGGCATTACACAACTTTTTACTGTATTATTCACTTTGGGCCCAGAGTTTATAGGATAATGCTGGTGATGTGCTTAATGTTGTTTTATTGTCAACAAATCCCATGAAACAAACTGTGTATCTGTGTATTCAAAACCTGTAGAGCTCCATTGTTGTAATATAATTTTTATATATATATATAAAAACACCAGAGAGCCACATTGTTGCTCTGGGTAACATTTTCCTTCATTAACAAAGGTCTTGTAGCTTATATTGAATCAGTAATACAACACCGTCTTGTAAATACTCAGAGCCCCAACTGTTAAAACTATTAATGCCCAGCTGTTTTAGAAAATGATTTTCCTTGAAAATGTCTTCTAACGACAGTTAAGGCTTTGGGTTTCAAATAGGAACAAATGGGTGTCCTATATTCTTGAATTTCTTAGCTATTGTAAAGAATTATCTCTGTTTTTGGGGGATGAGGTGGATGGCACAAACCTAGAGATATTTTTTGTGTCCTGTTGGAAACTCCTTTACTCATGCGTCGTTCCGGTGAAATATTTGCATCCAGTAGTTCTGTACGTGAGTTATTTTAAACCTGTTCTTTTTCCTAACCTTAAATAGGTGGTTTTGTTGGTTAACCTTAAGCAGTGAAGTATCACAATGTTACCAATGTGTTTAAAACAGTGTCCATGAGGTGTTTAAATAAAATCGCTATTTCGTAAGATATCATGCGAACAAAAATAACAAAGTTTTCATTAACTTTGGTCGTCCACTGATCAGCAGGTGGGTGGTTCGATCTCTGACCATAGCATCCTACATGTCAAAGTATCATTGGGTAAGATTCTGAACCCCAAATTGCTCCTGATGCTGTATGCATCGGTGTGTGAACAGATTCCTGATGGTGGCAGGTGGGACCGTTTAGGGTAGCCTCAGCCACCAGCATGAATGGGTGTAAATGGGTGAATGAGCACCATCTGTAGTGTTAAAGCACTTTGGGTAGTCAATAAGACTAGAAAAGCGCTACAAAAGGTGCCACGAAAAGAGTTGGGAAGTGAAAAAGTCTTGGGGTAGACTGCTGCTAACAAAATTTGATACAGGGTCATTTGAACTACAAATCTTTGAAATGTTATCACATCTTTCAGTGTTGAAAAATACTCAGAAATAGACTCCAATGTCAATTTTGCTTTGTTATACAATGAGAAAAGGCAAGGTCAGATATGTTTCTTTTTCCCAGTGTTATGAGGGCAGTTGCAGGGGGATTGTGTAAGCTTCAAAGTATGCGTCATCCATGACGATAATCGTACAGAAATGTAGAAATGTATTGCAAAATACAAAAGTAGAGTCATAAAACATCTTATTAGGAGAAGCTAAGGTCCCACGGGCTTCTCTGTAATTTTCACCCTGCACTCTCCATGATTATTTCCTCTAACAGAGTCATAAACCAGAAGTATTTTCTTTTAACAACACAAACTGTAGCTGTGACATACTGTATTTCCGGTAAAAGTTCAATTTGGGGTTTAATTCTGTTCCCTTGAAGCAGAAATGAGCGCATTTATGTTTTCCTTTACATATTTGATTGCATCTCTTTCTTTTGATGAATCCTTTGCCAATGATGAGCTGACTCGCGGAGCTCTGGGATTGTAGCGATGTTTTCAACATTCCCCCAAATTATTAAACGCACAAAGTTAGAGTGCACACTTGGACAGAATTCAAAATGATACGAGGGTGTCAACAAAGTTTATCTGTGAACTTGTAGTGTGTCATGTTTCCCTCCAGAGGGCAGGTTCATGACACGACCATGAGGCCAATCCTGCTCTACTGAACTCGTCCCTACATGCAGGCACAGTTTTTTCCCCTTTGCTTCATGCACACTATTTGTCCCGCCTGTCACTAATGCCTGATCTGGGAGCAGCAGAATGCACTTTGCTGCTCTCCAGTCAGGCATCGGGAACAAGGCGTTTCCAGGCTAACAGCGTCCTGAGTGGATGTCACTCTGGCTCTAACGGGATAGAGAAGCACAGAAAGAAAACAGTGTGCAGCAATTCATTATCAAGGAAATGTTAAAGGCCTTTGTTTGTCCTTTCACCTGCTTCTCACTTCAATGGAGCCACATTGCCTCCTACAGTATTTTCTTACCGCTCTATTCCTCTTTCATGTCTCGCTTGACCCCGCCTGCACTTTCCCTGTCTCTGCCTCCTACGATGCTTGTTTTCTGTCACCTCTTTACATTTCTATTTTATATTCTTCTCTCCTTGTGGCTATGCGCTTATCAGCGTGAGCAACAGAAGATAAGGCTTGAACAGCAGGAGCATTTCTGGATTGTTTGAAGTGGTGAGATACCGGAAAGGTAATTTGGACATTCCAGTTTTCCGACTCCTGCCTTGAAATAGTAAACAGTGAAAGACTTTCTGGAGGTTTTCTAAGGTCGAATGTTAAGATTAATCAATGTGATTGACAACTTGTGTTTCTTGACACCATCTGACTTCCTTTTAGCAACGTTATTTTTACAACCGATGATGACAATTTCATCCGTTACCATATCGTCTGGTCCTCTCTTCTGTGCTCTGGGGGTGGGGAATGTGGTTGTGAGAATATTGACTGATAAAAATATTGAGCGGACTTTGACTTTGAAAGCTGCTTGTGGAATATTTATAGCACAAATAACACATTTGAATGCTAAGATAACATAGATCTATACTTAACTTTATACCATTTAACTTTAAGTGAAATTAAACGTGTATGCCTCTTTTAGGGCCTGTTTTGTGCAAATTAAGCAGTTTTTAATAAGACCCCAGGGCATTTCTTGCATGCACAAAATCCACATACTATGCAGGTAGAACCAGAGGTGTGGACTCGAGTCATGAATTTCTGACTCAAATTGACAAAATGTAAAGAGACTTGCAACTCCACTTGGACTTAATAACTTGTGACTTCACTTGGACTTGAGCCTTTTGACTTGAAAAGACTTGCTACTTTCCCCAAAACCCAAAGATTAAAAAGTCTGTTACTAAGGACCGCTCCATCTCTCTGTGTCTGTGTGTGTCTGACGTGTCCTGTCGACACAATGTCCAATCAAATTCGATCCACCTTATTTTGATCCAAAATCATCCATCCAATCAAATTGCAGGACAACCAATGAAGAAGAACTGTCAAAAAACTGCGCCAGTTGGCAAAAATGATGCCAAAGATAGTAAGCACACACACACTCACATTTTTTCAAATGTGTTTGAAGAATGTTCTTGCAAAAAAGTTTTGATAAATAAATGCAGATTTTAAGAGCATACATGATCCGTGTAAATATTATTACTCTGTTGTTAATAGGACTCAAAAGGCCTTGAAACTCAAACTGTAGGACTCAGGAATTGACTTGAGACTTGTCAGTCTTGACTTGGGACTTGAGGGCAAAGACTTGAGACTTACTTGTGACTTGCAAAACAATGACTTGGTCTCACCTCTGGTTAGAACTCACTGCATGCTCAGTTTTACATTATACTTATGAATGGTATAGTATGAATGGTGAACAGTATGTTAGTATGCAATTTAGAACACATAACATTGTATTATAAGATATAAATGAGAGCCAAAAACAGACTGGAATTATAATAAACTGGAATTATTCTTTATAGGAAGAGTTTACCATTTGGGAAATATGCTTTCTTGGCAAATGTTAGATGAGAGGATCGATACCACTCTCATGTCTGTGCACTATGGAGCTATTAGAGCCCAGAGATGATTAGCTTAACTTAGCATAAAAACAATGAGGGAACAGCTCACTATTTCTGTGTTCACACATAAACAATGTGGATGTATTTATGTGTGATTATCTATTACTTTACACCTTGCCTGCCCTCCTTTGTGCAGCCTCAGTTGATCGATGCCTGCAAAAGGTTCTGGGGGATACAAATTCAGTGCAGCAGAAGTAGCGGAAACGCCGCGTCACCAGCCTGCGAAAGGTCGACCGGAGTGCTGACCGTAAAAGGTCCTGTCACGAGACGCCAAGCTCACGAGCCCAGGCCGCAAACTGTCCGCCCCGAAACCGCCAGCATGCACTTCAGCCCTCTTCAGGGTGCCAACACAACAAGCAACATCTCTCCAATCTTTGCTGAGTGCCATCCTGCTCTTGTCGAAAGCTGAGAGAGCGACGGCGAATGCGGCAACAGGGCCATGCATAAAAGATGAGTCATGAAATAATGTGAAAGTGCATATGAATGAGTGCATAAGTGCACGTCTGTGAGTCTATTCGTGCGTGTGTGTGTTGGTTGCAATGGACAGGAAGAAGACACTCTGCACCCACTGCCTCTTTTATCTACTCCTTTTGTCATTCTTTCTGCCTTTTCCCGCATCTCAAAGGGATTAAACGAGTAAAAGGAATCCGTAGACTTCCTGTCTCAATCTGGCCATATTTCAAAAAGGTGGATAGGTCGTGCAGAGGCTTCTTAAAAAGGCCGAAACGAAAGGTTTTTGTTTGGAAGACACGCTGAGAGAGAGAGAGGGTGTCAGTTCAGCTTTTCTCGAGAAGTTTTTGTTTTCAGAGGGAACACGAGGTGAAAGTACAGACAAGGTGAAGTGGAGATGAGATATAGCAAACTCAAAAGAACTGCAAACACACACCAGACTGTCCTTTGTGTGTGTGTGTGTGTGTGTGTGTGTGTGTGTGTGAGGAGATGATTATGCATCTTCCTGAAGCACAGAGGAGGGGTGAGGATGACAGATTTCTCTCCCCTTGACTGTCAGCGCTTCCGGTCTCTGTGTGGGCTGATAACACGGGAGTGTGCTAATTAATTACCTATTGATGCATTTATCGTCTGGTGCGAGCATTCATAACAGTCAAACACCCGTTGGCCTTCAGACTAGGGGGGCACTGATGCCCTGTGGACGCCGTTGAATAGTCAGCTTCTTCTTGCAACACTGACCGTCCGCTGCAATCGCAATAGCTTCTAATCACACTATTAATAATAAATCACTCCAAGTGCTTCACAAAAGGCATGAAAGCATGAAGCACAACATTTGAAATGCAACAATGCCACGATCCAAGATTAAAATGCTTTACATTATGTGTTACTAGGATGTGCAAAAACAAGAGCCACGAAAATCCACATCTTGTTGAGTGATTTTGATGATTATTGATCCCAAAACTCATACATTTCATAATACAAGAATGTGTAATAGGCAGAGATTATTTCCCTTGTTTCCAATAGAAAATAATGTTTTTACGATGTTGATGATTATCCTCAAGTATAAGGAAAATCACTTTGTTTTTTGTTGTTGGTTTTCACTGTTGGCACTATTTGTATCTGCCAATATACTGATTGACAATTTTTTTTTGCTAAATTCCTTAAAACAAGGAAGCTGCAAATGGGGAAACTGGAATGATCTTACCTTATCTTTGGAAGAAGAACAAATCTGAATGGATATAAAATGACACCTTCAAATGGATGTTCTTGCTCTGGACTGTGACTTGAAAATACTTGCACCCTTCCAGTGGAAGTACAAGTACAATGCCAGTGGCTCTCTAACAAATATGTACAAATTTGCAAAAGCATTCAAATTAATATATTCTTACTCTGCATTTCATTCGGTGAAGAGCACATTATCACTTGTTCAGGACTGAAAATTGGAAGTTCAGGACGTGGGACTTCAGGGCAAAAACTTGGACTTGTTACCTGCAAAACAATGACTTGGTCCCTGTGCTCTGAATTAAATATCAGGGCCAGCAGAAGAACATTTACTCAATTTAAAGCAGAACTATGCAGCATTTTCAACTTAATAAAACAGTTTACACTGAAAAAAGAAAATAGTTGAACCAACTTAATTGAATTGTTTCATTTGGTAACACCTAAATTAATTAAGTTCTTTCAAATTAATTTAATAAGTTAGATTAACACAACTGATTTTCAATTAATTTGAAAGAACTTAATTCATTTAGGTGTTACCAAATGAAACAATTCAATTAAGTTGGTTCTTTTTTCAGTGTAGAAATCATCCTTCCTTCGTTTTCGTCTTTGTCAACTTTTTTCATACGTAAACCTTTTTGGTTGATTTGAAATGTATTTCATCTATCTGGTTTTATGACGTAATAAACTTAATGAGGCTGAGATGGATAAGACAAAGGAAATAAAAACAACATTTATTGTAACTTTTTTGAATCTGGCACCAAACAAATACCCCATTACAAAAAACTAAAACTAAAACTAATAAAAACTAAACTAAAACTTTTCATTTCCAAAAAATAAAAACAAATTAAAACTTGTGAACTCACTCTAAAAACGAATTAAAACTAACTGAATTTGAAAATAAAAAGTATTCATTGATTAAGTTGTGTAAAGCTCTTTGAGTGGTCGCAAAGTGACTAGAAAATCGATATATAAGTGCAGGTCCATTCACCGGTCCATTACCTTTAACTAGATTCCTTTCGGGAATAGCATAAAAATATCAGTAGTAGTAGTAACATAGAACAACAACCATGGCAACGTTGGGGCAGACCTATAGATGGTGATTTATCCTCAGTAACAAAGACTTTCATTCATGAATTATCTATAAACCGCTCTAAAATCAAGTCATGGGGGGCTGGAGCCAATCCCAGCTGACATCTGGCAGGTCGCCAGACTATCACAGGACAGAAGATATTTAGAAAATCCAAAAAGATTCAAGGTTTTTGAGAAAAGATTTGAGGCTAGAACCCAAGTAGGGTGATTCTCATGAAGCCAGTCTAAGCTATGTCCGTGAAGATTATAAGGACATACTTTATTAAACTAAATATATTTCACTTTTATATGAATTAACAATATAGCCATAATGAGGCACAATTCATTGTTTTGTGTTAAAATAATATTTTCTATATTTTTAAACATATTTTTGATTCACAAATTCATTACCATAATGCGTCCAGATAAATGGTTTCATGGTTTCCCCACACTTATATACAAAAAATATTGATAAACTTTATAAACATAAATATACATTTGTTTAAAAATGTATAATTTAACAGAATATAATCAAACATAATGGTTTTTAACTGTGTATAAAGAACAAAATCTGAATGAGCATATTTAAGTGCTTGCCAAATTTAAAAATGTGTTACGGTAATGAATTTTGCTCAAAGTGTCTCTTAAAATGTCAGAAAACACCTTAACATTTTTAAATAGATTAGAAATTCATATTAAACAGTGACTTAAGATTATATACAGTACAGGCCAAAAGTTTGGACACACCTTCTCATTCAATGTTTTTCCTTTATTTTCATGACTATTGACATTGTAAATTCATCAAAACTATGAATGAACACATGTGGAATTATGTACTTAACAAAAAAGTGTGAAATAACTGAAAACATGTCTTATATTCTAGTAAGCAAAGGGTGGCTACTTTGAGGAATCTAAAATACAAGACATGTTTTCAGTTATTTCACACTTTTTTTGTTATGTACATAATTCCATATGTGTTTATTCATAGTTTTGATGCCTTCAGTGAGAATCTACAATGTAAATAGTCATGAAAATAAAGAAAAACGCATTGAATGAGATGGGTGTGTCCAAACTTTTGGCCTGTACTGTATGTTATAAAGGACCAAAGAATATAGTATTCAATAAAAAGAGTATCCAATTCTCTTGGATTTTTGCTATGAGCTGTACCATGTTCATGAGGATCACTCAGTAGCCACCGTGCACCGCCCCTGGGCTCAACTTCGTTAAGGTTTAAGTTAAAATGCCGATATGTTGTCTAAGTGGCACAGTTTTACTGTGACTCTTGATGGAATTAAGCAATCTTCTAAGCCTGGCAGCCAAGACAAGACAAAGTGTCTGCTTTGACAACTGAATAGTGTTAAGAAAAACACTTGTTCAGAAGCCAAAACTAAATGTTGCAGTGTTATCTTATTAGAAAAGATACCCTGCACATCTAAGCATGCCATAACAAGCAAAAGCTGCAATTAAGACACAGAAAACAAACACAATATGACAGCCTTTTGATTTTGGGACACTAATGGTCTTGAAGATGAAGATCAAAGCTAAAAGCCGATATTAGAATTTGAGAGAAAGTTGTCATAAAAATGTTACTTGGCAGTGTCTGGCGTCTCCCGTCTCTGCAGCGCTTTTGCTTCCACATTATAATTAATGTGACAAACCCAGACCATTACAGGCAGGATTGGCAGCCTCTGTGGGCCGCTACATAACATTTCAACTTCTGTATCGAGGAGTTGGGTTTCAGGGGAAAAGTGCTGATGTGCGTTATCTATTCCAGCTACATAGTCTCAGCTGTATGGTGTTTGCAACAGAATTCACTGGAGTATTTAGGAAATATAGTCTCAATTTTGAGTATATCTAAAAATGTTATAGTCCTAAAACCCTAAACCTGAACTCTTCACTCCACCTGGTCGGCAATGGAGAGATTATAAAAGTTGGGATAAATGGCACCAACTAAAAACTCTCAACTACTGAATTCTTAATGAATTGGAGATATGAGAACATCTTAGAAAACTGGGAGCGTCTGGGTAGTTTAAAGAGGAGATAAAAGCATGAATGACCTTCTTTAAATCTGCAGAGGATAACAATGTTTTGATGTTTGAATTGATTCTCAGTTGGCAAAGTGGATTATTGTCTCTACCTGCTTCTTGGGGATCTAAACAGGCCCTTAAAGTTTCAGGCCTCTGGCTTAAAGTTGAAGGACAGACCGCCAAGATCACTTCAAATTATTTTGATTTTCTCATCATCAGTTTGTCATAAATGACTGCAAAGGGAGAATTATTGCTCTGGGCCAATCTTGTTTTCTGCAGTCTTTTGACACGGTGTGATGTTGCATGGTGATTGGGTTTGCCTTCCTATTGCTCATCTCTCTGCCTTCCCTTTCACTGCTGCCATCAGATGCTCCAGGCACAATTTTGTTCTTCTACTTTCATTAACCTGAATAAATATTCCTGGCATTACAATCACAGCAAATGATTAATTTGTCACGTTTAGGGCATTTTATTCTGTTTTTAGACTAATCTAGCCGTTATCTGGCAGAAAAAGGGACTGATGGGGGGAAAAAAGAAAAAGATAATGTTTTATAATTACATTTCCCAGTGTTTTTATTATTATTATTTGGCAAAAACAACAAGCCAATTGGATCTGTATCTGTGTCAGAGTAGCAGTCATCCGTCAGTGTTTGTTTATCTGGGTTACTTTCCTGATCCAGGGCACCAGAAGACACATATTGGTTGACTTATGACATTCTTGTTTTTCTTGCAGATAATTTTTTTCTGTGGACTTAAACAGTAGCTGTGTTTCCATTAAAGTCGGAGCAAATTCTGAAGAGAAATCTTCAAAATGTTGCATTAAAGAAAATGCAAATTAGGGACGTTTCCATCAACGGGTTTAGAGCAATTAAACAAAGCTGCAGTAACGTATTTTGGTCAGAAGATGGCAGTGTAATGCGTTGCTGTCAGCTAATCTTTCAGTAAACAGTAGAAGAAGTAGAGAGAAAACAACAACAACAAAAAGAGGTTGATAATTGGACAACTTTGACCACCCACAACAGAAAATGGGGAGATGTTTTTTTAATGTTTCTATCTCCCGTTTAGTGCATTAACTATTTTCCGAAGTAGACAAAAATCACCTCAAGTGAGCGTGAAAACTTTTATGCGCATTTTCAAAAAGTTTTATCAAATTTTGGTGTTTCCATCAAGCTTTTCTCATGCAAATCTTCAAAATTTGTTGTTAGAAACACGACTGCTGTGGTTCTATTGCAGATTTTGTTTGAATAATGAGGATTTTAATATTGAGGACATTTTCCTGACACTTGTTTCTCAAATGTTCCTGCGATGTATCAGATAAAAGTATGAAATCACACTCCATGATTCAAGGAAAGAGTGAGAGGGGATTATAAAATAAAATAAAAAATAAAAAACACTGACACAACAGTCCAATGGGAATCATGCAAGAACATTTTTCTTTTACTTTATAACTTATAATTCATTCAGGATGATGAATGAGTGGTTCTTGCATGACGCCCATTGGGAGTAAACAACTCTTTCTCCAAAAAATTATGCTTATGTGCTACAAATTTGTTTTCTTCATTAAGTTTTGTTGGGAAATGTAAATGCTGCCTAATTTGTGTTCACATGCAGTGTGTTTAATTGTGCCGGTGTGTAGGAAGTGGTCTAATTATGTACTGCACAAATAAAATACAATGTCAGTAAACATTTGCTCATTGTGTTGATAGAAAAAAAGATGATCTGGACAAGATTATGCTTCTTTCAAAATGTGTTTATAATGTGACATGAATAATACATAAAAAATGGCATGGATGACAAGTTAACATACTGATACAACAATTATATATACGGTATTATAAATATGAGTTTCTCAGTGTGTGCTGGATGATCGTCCCAAGTGGCCAAATATTAATTAATGCAGCTTTTAATGCACCATGTGGTTGGCTAATTTGTCATGAAGATATACATAATAACCATCTGATGTGAAGATAATTACAATACGACCAGAACAAATGCAATGCATCATGTTCCTAATGGATTCAGGGGCTTGTGACTATGTCACCATCTAAAACTATATTTTAAGCCCCTTTTCTTGCCTCTCCAGCAGGAGCTGACAGCTCATCTCAGTGAGTCATGACGCCATAATCCACAGAGATTACCGAGAGTCATATAAGGAATCAGTATCAGAGCCACGACTCCATCTGACTCCGGAGCAGTCTGGACCAATAGGGATGGATAAATGATCCTCATCCAAGAGGTGAAAGTTTGCAAAGTGACACTTTATTCATTTTCTTCCATCTTCCAACCTGATCACCTCTACTTTTGAAAACTCTTTGTCCCTGTGAGAAACCCATTACTGATCTTTATTGTGATCACCCGTCAGTCTTGCTGCTGGTGACTGTAGTTCACGCCGAGCTCATTCTCACACTGGAAGATTACAGGAGCCTCTTTCTTTAATAGGAGAGGTGCAGGAGGTGAGGAGAGAGGCATCAGGCATTAGCAGAGCCATATTTCACTTGCGCTGGAATGGTGTTGTCAGACTTTTTTCTTTCTTTTAATATATTCACCTTCAAATGTTCTCACACATTGTTCAGGTCCTATTATTTGGGGGGAGTGCAATAATGTCATGGAGTCAGTTTTCTGTTTGCTACGACAATAGATGTATAAGAACTGGATACGTCATTCGTTCCTATGATAGAGGAAGGCAAAAATTGTTTTACTTCCGGGTATAAAATTACCTGCATCTATGGGTCCATAGAGCAAGCAAACTACCGTTCCCTTTAGACCCGCCTCCCAACTGCAAAGTTTCTGGCTCATTCACACCAACAGAGGAAGGAAAATAATTCTAGATTGGGCCCTGTTCATTCCTATGAAAGAGGAAGACAAAAAAGTTCAACTTCCAGGTATAAAATGACTAATAAAAAAATGATCTATAGGGCCAATAGAGCAAGCATAGTACCATTTCCTTTAGCTCCAGAGGATCACAAATAAATATAGATTGGGCTATTATTTCAACTTTTGTGACATAGGATATGATTTCAATGTGGGCAAAAAAAAAGATAAAGTCTTTTGACCTAAAGTTACCAAAGTAAATACTGGCTCCATTTTTCGCAAGCCACATGTTCCCTGAACATACTGAGACAAAAATTGTATTTTCTGGCTGGACAAATCAAGAATTAATTGTTTGAGACCTGTCTCAGCAACTCATTTTCGGGACATCTGGCAACATAGATACAGTAGCATTAGCATTACCCAAAGTCTTGCCAGA
Organism: Centropristis striata; assembly: GCF_030273125.1. Lineage (NCBI taxonomy): Eukaryota > Metazoa > Chordata > Actinopteri > Perciformes > Serranidae > Centropristis > Centropristis striata. The sequence continues at coordinate 24,611,787 of NC_081538.1, read as the reverse complement.
CTTTGCCAAAACTATTAAGGAACGTCCTCGCTAACTCATTTTTGTTATACTAATTGTGACTGTTCTGATCTAATGTTAGCAAAAGAAATAAAATATTCTTGACATTCAGAATACTTCCAAATGAGTTGCAGAAGAGGCGACCAGGCCCACTAAGGAGAAAGAAAGTTCATACGATTTTGTTGCATTGGCAAAAGCATGTAATACACCATCTTCCTTATATCCAGTATCTTTGGTATCTTTGCCTTCAACTCTCCAGCGCCCCCCTGTGGAGGCGTGCCTCATCATCTAAAAACCTCTCCACAGCCGAGGCCCTGTGAGGAGGTTTAAAAGGTAACAAACCTCTACCTCTAGGAGAGGATGATTACTCATTCCTAATCATCCAGTCTTGGGATTCAAACTGGCAACCACATTGGTTGGCACAGATGTGGTAGAGAGCACAGCAGTGTCTAAATTGCTTCCACAGGGCAATCCATATTGTTTACACAAGTTACTCCTGCTTATCACAAAGTCATTACAGCCTGAGGCGGATTATAAAATGCAGCTCTGCCCAAACAACAAAGTGTGTGTTGAGTGCAAGGAGCAAAAAAGCTGGTCTCACTGTGCGATGGTGTGGGTTTGACACTGCAGTGACTTTGTTGTTTGTTGTGTGTGTGTGTGTGTGTGTGTGTGTGTGTGTGTGTGTGTGTGTGTGGTAGATAGAGGGTGAGCTTGTGAGCGAGCTCCTCCAATGAGGAGAATGCGTGTTCTTCTCACGCTCCGCTGAAGCATGAACAACACTGTCGACAAGCAGCCTGGCAGCCAAATCAACACACACTGTTGGTCAGAGAAACCTCTTCTTCTCTACGATGTGACCTCTAAGGATCAGAGAAAACTCAACAGTGGATATCAATTATCAAAACCTGCGTATCTTGTGTCTTGTGTTCATGCTGCTGCGTTAGAGTTCAGTGATATGGCTTCAATCAGTATCACAGTATTCATGGCTATGTGGCTCCATTGAAAGGAGCTGAACCGAGTAATTCAAAGCTTCGTTCCTAACGTTGACATCTAATTTATTTGCATGTATGTTCATTCTGATAAAACCCAGTATTTCTGCACATTTTTTGAGCACCATCTTTGTTTTTTGAGACCAGGAGAGACCATATTTTAACTGGGGTAGATTTATGGGTGTATCTAAAAATCAATCTTTTAGTACAAATGAACGCTGAACCAGACATTTTAAATAGCAAAAAATGTTCAAGTAAACTTTCTGGAACTGAAAACACACAGTGAAAGGGTCAAAGTTAAATAGGTTAACGTCTATTTAGATGTACACAGTGCCGTAGATATGTATTGTTTTGCATCTCTCCTGATGATAGCTCACTTTGTTAGTGACCTGTCAATCACAAAGGTAGCCACGCCCCAAAATGGGACCATTATTTACACAGTTAACATCATATTGTCTTTAAGAAGACTTAAAATTAGTGATTGAGACCATAATGTTGCCACGAGAATTGTTTCTGAGGTAATATATCAAGTGACAAATAGTCTCATTTTGTATTGAGATAGATAGGACCGGACTTGCTTTTGCAACCTGTCCTGAACTGCCTCCAATCCCCACTGGATCAGCAAACTTTCTGTTACTGGTTAGACCTAGCCTGCTGTGAGATCCTGCATTGGGATTTCAGTACAGCTAGTGTTGGGTACCAGACGAGGTACTTTTAAGGGTACCGACCGAATTATGTCGGTACTACTGAGTATTGTTATGTTCAATCAATCGGTACATTATTTTGGTACCTCAGAGCGAATCTGGTTGAGGGATTAAGTTTTTTTTACAGCATATGTCTCTCAACCAAATGCACTCTCAGGTACAAAAAATCCAGGGACAGGTATCAGTATCAGTTCAAATTTGAATGGTGCCCAACCCTCGGTACAGCCTCGGTACCAAATGTCATGTCTTAAGATGTTAAGTCTAAACATATCAATCTATTTTTTGATTGATGGATAATTTAACTCTCCTTTACTCACTTTTATGAGCTTTCAAGACTCTAGACAACAACAAAGATGGAAATGTCTACCTATCTAATAAATCTGTTCTCTCTGAGCTTAAAATCAGAAACAGATTCCTCAAGATTAATGATTTAAAGGATCAATGAGAGGTAGTTTAAGGTGACTCTGTAGTGTGTTCCCTGATACAGCAGAAACATATCTCAGTCAGCTCCAGTGGAGTGAAGCAGCCATGCTGCCATCTGCTGGCGGAAGACACCAGTTGGGTGCCAGAAAGAAACTTGATGTGCTTTTCTAATCTGTTGCACAAACACACACATAGAAAATCTATAAGTTAAGTTAAAAAACTATACAAAAACTCATGTTCAAACACATGGTTGTAGCTTTGAAGTAAGACCGGCCACGAGTGTAAATCCACTCATTCAATCCGTGAATGTGCCCTGGGAGGACCTTGTGGCATCATGTCATGAGTCAACTTCTGCTGTGTCAACAAAGTTTAAAAGCACACACACACACACACACACACACACACTGTCGTGCACGCTAAATTTGTCATTCACACAGCGGAGTGCCTGGAGCTGCAGCTGAGTGACTGTTATATTGATTCAGAAGCTTCTCCTCACCTCTGCCAGCGATTCATGCCTTAGTTAGTTTCTGCTATTGATCTCGGCCCTCTCACAGCATCAGCAGTGATCGACCCATCAGCCAGCTGATTGAAGATAAATTTCACAGCCATATCACAACCCCGGGCTGTCTACAGCTTAATCCACTTATGCTTTCCTAATTACTGGAGTGTGTCAGAAAATGGAACACAGCATAATTTAATTCCTATTTTCTCAGATGTGCCCGGCACACTGAAACAACTAATAATATAGGCTATACACCACAGTGCCCCCCCACCCTCCCCTCCCGCTCCGCGGCTATCGCCTGTGGCCAGCCCCGTGATGTGACTTCCAATGAGTCCCTCTGTCTGACAAGAGGAGCCAAGGACGATCGTTCAGAATGGGAGGCAGTTTGGATAGATATGCAATGGCAGACATGATCCCTTCTGTGGACAAACAACGGGGTGTTGTTTGGAGGCACGATCGCATCAGCGGGGAGGGAGGGGTGGACTGAAACAAACACACCCCGCAAAACAAATTGATTGCTTGCGCCGCAGCTTACCCGACGTCCACGCCGTGACGCGTAGACGGGGAGATGGACAGCAGGAAGTCGGGGACAAACTCTATTTTACACTTTCACTTATTCAATCAGTCGCTTCACTGTCTCTCACACAAATCCATTTCCCTTCTTGTAGGAGGGAGACACACTGAGAGACACACTGCTGCACGCTGAGATCAAAGCCACAGATGACATATTGATTTCTGAATAGTGACTTACTGATTTAGTTTCATGGGATAACGCTTTTCATCGCGTCGCACTGCTCTGCTGGAGCACAACTGCTTATTTTAGACACAGGGAATCCTCCATTAAACTTTATCCAAACCATTGCCTCACTGAGGGGGCTCTGGCAAACAGGAACTGAATGGTGGAACATCAAAAACAATGTTGTATTTCAAGGGGACATCTGTTCATTTTCCTCTCTGAGAAACCTTGAAAAAACATGATTGGCCGAGGCCCGTTTTTTTTTTTTTTCTGCTGTGATGAAATGATAACTGTGGTGAAGATAAAGGGGGGGTGGGCTCAAGAACAAACAGACACACGGACATGCATCATCTGATGGATGCCAACCACGCGTGTCCTTGGGTTGATGTGCTGTTTCCACAGCAACACGGGGGTCTTTATCGTCATCACATGGAGAGCCGGGTTACGCCGGTGCAGGAGTTCTTTAAATAGCCATCGGCGGTTCTCAACGGCGGATGATTAGGCCAAATGCTACGGAGTCTAAAAATTGTCTGTGTCGTCAGCATCGCAGTAATTATCTCCTTTCTAAACAAAGTCACGCAGGTGCTCTGTGTTCCAGAGAAATTAGAATTAAAAGCTTGAATGAACTGCAGTGGGAAAGAGGCAGAGAGATACAATAGTGGTTCAAAAAATGGAAAACAATCATAAATAGTTCCATGTGCAAAGATGCAACAAATAGATCCTGAAGAAGAATTTAAGTGCTGACAGAAAACACCTTTACTCTCTACTTTCTTACAGGATTTAGGAGTTTGACCTATGAAAAGACAGAAATCTTCTCTGCCAATGACTTTATGTTGACAGAAGAAAGAGAAGATCTAGTATAAGGACAGACGTGGTCAAATTAGGAGGTGAAAGCCCTCATCTCTCTTACATCAGCTTCATTACCGTCTCATTCTAACAACTCTTCTTCTCAGACATTTAGTTTATAGAGACACCACAGCAGAAAACCCAAGACACTGTTTGGTGCACTTGACTACTACTCTAACTATAGTATGAAAGCACCCTGAGAGACTGCACTGCACTCAGTAGAATGCACATCTGGATCTGGAATACATTTACAGATGTACTAGTTTGAAATGGTACCATCTGTTCTATGGGTGCCAGTTTTTGAGCCATGATAAAGGCTAAAGTGTAGCCTGCAACAGACAAGAGGAGGCTTGTTTTTAGCCAACAAGATCTCCAACCTAAACAACAAAATAGAGTGATTTTGCAGGTGTAAAAAAAGCTGCAATTTAAGTGAATTTAGGCTACAAAACCACTGATGTAGGTTTAGGGGGGAAAACTTCCTGGTTAGGCGTTATAAAAGACAGTTTAAACAGTAAATGAAGTAGTTACGAGGGTGAAGTGAGCCATGTTAGTTAGCCAAAAAAACTTAATTCACTGAAGTTACGTAAAAAAACGTATTCACATGGGACGCAAACCCCGTTCTCCTGGGTGAAAGTTTGCTGTTTGTTCTTTTTCCTGAGTGTGACATCTGCCATTTAAACTCCACATAACCATCAAATACTACTACTATGTTAGCAAGATGTCAGTGGAGGATAGTCTAAAACGTAAATATGAGTTGTGTGTATGAGTTTTGCTGCCTGTACAAATGCCCTATATAGTTGTTTTTTGAGAGACACTGAAAAAAAATATTTTTTTTGGCCCTGTAATTATTATTTCAATCATCTATATAAATTCTACAAAGAAATAAGAATTCAGTGCTTTTTCTTTAAAATAGCAGTTTTTCATGTTGTGCATTACTTAGTGATTGTTTGTTATTATGTGTCCTCAGTTTTGTTCAAAGTAATATTCACTAAACCAGTTCAGTTGATATTTCCAAGTAAAATGTAATTGAGGGACATCAGTGAATCTGAAATTTACTTGTGAATTTTCATAAAAAAATAAGTGGTTATATTAAATAAACATTACTTAGAACAGCCTGAGTAAAAATTACAAACACTTTCTGTGTGGGAAAAACTTGCCTAGCTTTTTTTTAGTAAATGTCACTCCAATTTTTTTCAGTGTACGGTTGGGCTGAAGGATGATTTAAAAACCTGCCACCCATCCACACTTACACCTGGCCGTTTGTTTGAGTAGCATTCATTAAGAGCTTAAAAACAATTCTTATTTATTCAGTGGTGCACGGATTGATTTCAGGAGTGTGTCACTGAAGGTGCACACTTAGGCTGCAACATGAAAGAATCTAAAGTAGAAAGAGAATTCATTCAAGCTAATTCAAACAAGCATACACTTATCTTTAGAGTCTATGTAATGCACTTATTTCTGGTAATTTTCATATTATTTGAGTAGTTTGTGGGGACAATATCATCGTCCATCTTGATGTTTCATTGCGGACATTGTCATATGTCAATTTGGTAGATATTACCCAGCCCTATCTTGCACGTTACCAAAATAATATTGTTGCTAAGCGGAAACCAATTCAAACTGAGGTTGTTGTTAATGACCTGGCTGGTTAAGAGCAGCAAGGTGTCAGCAACCAATGATGATATACTACAGTCAATAAAACAGGTTTATCAAGAACTGTGAATGATCCCAACCACAACCAACAGTAGGCTAATGACCCCCCCAGGCTAACGCCTGGTGGAGGCAATAAGCAATAGACAAGCAAAAGGCTAATGGGGAAGACAATGGTTTTGCATGTATTTGGGGATAAAGTCCTGGAAAATTAACCACTTTTGACCTGAGGATGGCACTAGATTAAAAGGCAAAGTCGGTAGAATTCATCCTATGTGGACCAATAATACATATACAATATTTCATGGCAATCCATTCAATATTTATTGAGATATATCAGTGTGGTAGTCTCTCGAGCTGGTGGCTAAAAAAGCTGAAACACGTACATATACACATCCAATTTATTTTCATTTCAGCTAAACTGCATATTAGTCATTAGTGTGCTGCAGAAAATGGAGATGCATTGGAGTTAAGTTGCCTAATTATCTTAGTGAAGGTGATAATAGTGTAGTCATGATGCTCTCTCTATTGGCAGTATACAAACAATGAAGTGTTGCCTGTAAATTTGCTGATTTACTGTAAAATGATGACAGTTTTAAACAGCTATGCCTGGTGACAGATGTAGCCACCTGCACAAATTTAATAAGAAAGCTGTTTTTTTTACAAACACATTTTACTTTTTAGTCCTGATTGTTATGCAGCGTTGGTTGAGTCAGACTCCCTAATTGAGAGTTTTCTCCCTCCTACACTAGACAAAGAACAACACTGCAGGTTAATTGGCGGTTGTAGGGCCCACCGGGAGAGCTTTTAGCCGCCTGATTTGAAGCCATCATCATTTCTTTCTTCTTGTTTTTTTTTTTCCTGCATGGCAGATGTTGGAGGGTTAATTTGTGCTCGCGCACACCTTTGCTCAAGTACATTTAGGATGACTAAAAATGCTCTATGAATAACTTAGTTCCTCTTCAAATGCAACAAAACAACAAAAGCAGAATTATTCGAGGCAAGGTGAAAGTACCACAGAGTTTTAATGAGTTTTTACAGCTCCGCCAGTCACACATCATAAACTCTGGCTATTTATACTGAATAATTTGCAGTTTGATTAGACATACTTCAAATGTCTTTTTATACATTCAGACCCATGACACAGTTTTCTCTTCTGTTTGGGCTGTGGTGTGTGTTTGATTACTGAGCATCTTTTTGGTGTATACAGCTGAATTTAAAAAATGGATCCATTTCCTGCATATAAAACATGTGCAAGGGAGCTACTGCAGTTTACAGACAATTTACAATCTGAATGGTTGAATGTAGAAACAAGGAAAACAAGTGTAATCCCCAGAATGTCGGATTTCGAGGAAAAATGAATGGGTGATGAAGACGGGACTAATTAAGGGAACACAACAACTTTTTACAACAAACAAATTGATCATAAATCATAAATTTCAAATATAATCATTCCGTTTTCACACAGGTGTACAAGGCAGCCTTTATGACTGAAGTGCTTGACTAGGGGCGCAAGTAACAATTATTTTCATTATCTATTGATCTATCAATTATTTTATTTATTCTAGAAAATGCTAGAAAATAGAGAAAAATGTTTTCAAAGTCCAGGGTGTCCTAAATGTCTTGTTTTGTGAGTCTTAAACCCAATAATATTCAGTGTAATATGATACAAAATAGGGAAAAAAAGCAAGAAATCTCTATATTTTAGAGGCTGAAAGCAGCATTTCCCACTACAAAATTATGCTTAACAGAATATCAGAACAGTTGTTGGTCATTTTTCTCTCAATCGACTACTCCATTAGTTTACAAAATATTACAGGCCAACCAATATTGGATTTTTGAGACGGATGCTGATACTGATTTAAGAGGGGGAAAATTAATCAATAACTGATATGGTGGCTGATAAAGTCATTTTTTGAGCTGGAATTTGGAGCTTTTTTATGTGGACTGTGGACTCTGTGGACTTTTTCATCATACAAACAATGTAGCACATTGTCAGTCAATAAAAGTAATTCTATAAATGATAACTGAGAAAATAAAGAGTAAAAAGGAATAAAATAAACATCATTAATGTTCAGTCAATTGCTGAAGATATAAAAAAAAATTAAATAACAAAAAAAATCACGCCAAGCAACATTTTCTGCTTTATATTGTGTAAAGAAGTTTTCATAACCACACATATTGGACTGCATATACACTGATACCAATATGGCTTTGATAGGTCAATATCAGCTGATAATATCTGTTGGGCTCTACTATATATTGCAGTTTAACTTTGACTGTGCAAAAGAAAGACTATTTTAATTTCATGCCGCAATCATGTTTGGCAAATAATTTATTTTTCATACAACTTAATATCAAATTCATATTCAGAATTTCAGAATCAGGTAAAAAAAAACTGTAAAAGTCACATAATTTAACATATCCTGACAGTTTAGAACATATATTAATGTTAATTAAAATTCAGTTACGCTGTACATATAATTGTAGGTTTTAACTTTTTACTTATTTAATTAACATTTATATATGTGGGTCAGTGACAAATAAGGGTTGGCAAGATGGTGTAACCACAAAAAAATGATAAATATTAAATACTTCATCCACCTACATTGTATTTACGTGGACTTATACATATAATTACTTACTTTTAAAAAACATCAAATTAATTTTTTTTTTTTTGTATTTCTACATTTACACATTTTGTCAATATTGAGCAGAACATATTCTAAATACAATCATTTTTTTCTAAAGTTTTGACAAATGATGTAAAATTTGTCATATACCATAGTGTTGCAATGTAAACATGGATTATATTTTTTTCTCATTTTAGTTCACATTTATTTTCCTGTATATAATCAGATTTTTATGGGGAAAAAAATACTGGTTACACCAACTGGCACTGCGTTAGATCACGTCATTGACCCATGTACAGTATTTGTAGCTTTGTTTTGGAAATTCATGCATTTTATGATTACCATTATTTAGCTTGTTTATTATTTATATTTCAATAGAATATTGTGAAGCAGATGCATGCACACACACACACACATGCACACACACAGATATACCCCCCATGGCCACACATCATCTCTTCCATGCTGCTTCGTCACAGATGAGATTATCAGCGAGTTGTGGGTGGGGGCTGACTCAGGCGGGAAACATTCATCAGAGCTGTGTCAACATTAAGGTGTTGTGACATCAGCTGCATCTTCCAGCGACTGCAAACGTAGGAAGTGAAACCAGTCTAATCCAATAGCATCTAAACACTTCTGCCATAATGCCACAGTTATGCTATTACAGCTCAGGAAATTCCCCCTAATTGAAAAGCACAGTGTGAGCTCATACTTCACACTGCTGTAGTGCTGCAGAATGATCTCTAGAGGGAGCTAAGAGTATGGAAGCCAGGGCTGACTGTGCTGCATAATGTCCAATATCATACTATTATATTTTCATTCATATTTGCATCACATTTTGGGCAGAACAATAGCAAAGCAGCATTTGTCCTTGGATAGATTTTCAAAAATGTCCAGTTTAATGAACAAAACTGCATTTAAAAAAAAAAAAAAAAAAGGAAAATTGGAGTTCATTCCATATGTTTCTGGTGTCAACTTGCTTTCTTTCACTTTTCAAGTGTCAATCTATCAAAATAGGGTTGGGCGATAATTCAATATGACAATTTATCATCTTTCAATGCAATCTTATTGACACAATTAGGTCATCTAAATTGATTGAAAAAATTGAACACCCATATTCTAGTAGGGGTATAACAACACATCATTCTATATTGACATATATATCAATTGAATGATCAACGATACATGATGCGAAGTGAAAATATCAGTATGTATAGTCATCTTTAAGATGTGCCTTTATTTTGAAATCCCACCTTTATATTCTCATTTAAAAGAATCGATTGATTTTTATGTAAATGTCTGAAAAAGCTCAGTAAAGTCAAATCATGTTTTATTGGCTTTTAGGACTTGACATTGAATTACGACAAATTTATGAGATATATCATGATTGAGATATGAATTAACATATTGGGAAAGAAGAATCTGGCCATATCGCCCAGCCCTATGTCAAAACAATTTGAAAATAAAGAACATTTTGACGAAAATAAGTACTGAAAGAAATGTATTTTGCATTGGAAATAGGTTTAAATGGCCCCACAATGCTTGCACACTATTCTCATTTAAAAGAATCAATTGATTTTTATTTAAATGTCTGAAAAAGCTCAGTAAAATCAAATCATGATTTAGTTGCCCTTTGTGACCAGACATAGAATTATGACAAAACATGCTATATCATAAGATATATCATTATTGAGATATGAAATAACATATTGAGAAAGAAGAGTGTGGCCATATCGCCCAGCCCTATGTCAAAAAAATTGAAAGAAAAGAACATTTTGACCAAAATAAGTACTGAAAGAAATGTATTTTACATTGTAAATAGATTGGAGCGCCCCACAATGCTCGCACACTATTCCCCTTGTGAGAAAAGTAAGATTAGAAAAGTCAGAGTTCGATTAAGCGACGAGTTAAATTGGATGATGTTGCAGTGCGGCAGCCTGCTAATGTGCACACCACATAAAGCCATTAAGTGGACGCCGGCCGAGATGTATCCACTCTGACACTGTTTACTGTTGACAGTCAGCTCCTCCTCCTCCTCCTCCTCCTCCTCCTCCTCCTCCTCCTGCCTTTCTCCCTGTTAGATCACACACTGCTTCTGCTCAACCACCCTGACAGCAATTTCCGGATACAAAGATGAGGCGGGCATTTGTGTATGTGTGTGTTTGTTGGGCGCTGGGCGTGTGGATGTACGTGCGGGCGAGCAATCACAGAGTGATAAATAATTAAAGCTACTTTTCTGGCATAAAACATGTGGGAACAGAAATGATTTCAAAAGACACAGGCCGAGAGAGGATGATAATTACGGCTCCTATTGATTATGTGCTTTGCCTCTGAGAGATTTTTTCCCTTTGTAATTAGGCATCGGATTCCACTGGAAGTGCCTCTAAATGACCATTTACAGGATTAAATATAGATGAGTGCCGGTCTGAACCCTGCAGGCCCCCACCCACTGTTCCATTAACAACCATATCTCTTCATGCTTCACATCATGAACTGATGAATACAGATGACAGCGTGAGTTCAGCGGAAAGAACTTCCATTAGCATATTTACTATAGGTTTGTGCTTTTAAATGGATGAATCCAAAAGTTGTCTTCCACTGACTCAGAGGAGGTGATGAGTTCAGAGGAGATGCCCCTACGCAACGACAGACAAGCACGCAAATGGACGTGTGTTTGTGTTAATTGCAAAAAAGTGGGACAAAACAATAATTTCGTGCCACGATATTATGAATAAGGAGTGATTCATTCACAGTGAGAGCAGCAGAAGGCTGCTGCCCACGGACGGGCTGAGTAAGTGGAGGAGGGGGGTCCGCTCGGCAGACTCACACAGGAATATATTATATATATATATGACAGGAGCTGCATGAAAGCCGAGCATCTCTGTTCGACCGTGTTGGGATAAAAAACAGAAATCTATTAGTCGTTTCTTGTGGCTCAATTAACTCAATTAATGACTTGAACACAGTGAAATAATAAATCAAGTATTGAAGAGCAGAAAAAAAAAGTTAAAAGAGAAAGTTTGTGGACAATAATAAATGACAGCTGCTACGTTTAAAAATACAGCAGTAAAATATAAAACAGTGATTATTTTCATTGTCGTTCTTATGTTTTTATTAATGTATTTTTTTTTCTTGTATGTTCTTATTTTATATCTATGTACACATCATGTACGGTGTTTGCTTTGTTTGTACTTTTGACGCACACTGAGTCTGCAGCTGTCGTGTGAAATGCGCTATATAAATAAACTTGACTTATACGAGAGGAAACTACACATATGGCATAATCTCTGTGGAACAGTCACGCTCCTATTGGCTCTCACTAGATCGTGACTATAAATCATATATTCATATTCCCTCCACTTTGAAGACTAACTTGCTTAGTTAGTCTTACAGTGCTATGGGCTGGGCAATATGGCCAAAATCTTCTTTCCTGATCTAAGTCATTTCATATCTCAAAAACAATATATATCAGAATAAATCATGTTTTCTGTTTATTTGGTTCATAAATTGTCTACATGAAATAACTAAAGTCTATTTTTGTCATTTTTCTAAATGACATTAATCTTGTTTTAACGCAATTCGGCCGCTGGTTTTTGACATTGTGATATATTAGACAATGCGTTATATAAAAAAAATATATATAACAACCTTTTCAATATTGTTCAGGTGATATATAGCGCCCAGGTCATATCGCCCAGCCCTAGTGCTTGCTAGTATCAAATAAGACATGTCATTTTGTATCACGATATCTCGATTTTTGCTTTCATCACGATATGATGTCAATGAAAGACAATTAATTATTGTATTGAATTATTGCGCAGCCCTAGCAAAGACTAATAGATTTACTCTGCTGATTTTCCCTGCCATCATACAGCTGAAGATGGAAGTATATTTCCTTTTGACTGCGTATTTGTACAAATGATGGCTGCCTTTCATATCCTGCGTTCGATTGGATCGTTGACGTCCTCAGAAATCAACGGCAGGCGTCCGCAACATGCAATACTCGCCATTGTCACTATGGCTTGATTAAGGGGCATTTCCTACTAGGGGAGTTACGATACATTGATATAGATTGATATATTGATTCATCTGTGAATGATCAAACTGCAGCGATGGAATGCCCAAACACCGTCTTTAATATACGCTTTTATTTTGACAATGTCCCTGTTTTGTTATGAGCAGTCAGCTGAGCACACAAATAGAACCTGTCTTGGGAATGTTCATAATTGAAAGACCATCACAGGCTCTTTAAATTAACCCATAAAAAAACATTTGCACTTAAAAGCAATGTGGCACTTTATAGTGAACAGACGGTCTATTTTTATTGTTTCTACTAAAAAAGATTGGATTGTTTTTCATTTAAATATGTGGAAGAACTTTGTGTTCAAATGGCATATGATATCATCTCATATCGATCACAGGCCCTTAAATCGAACTGAAATAAAGTCGTATCGCGGCAGACTTTGCGATATCGGTAAATATCATATAGCTGTAATATCATATCGTGATGAAACCTGCCATTTTCACCTCTATTTTGTACCATCTACGTTGCTGCCACTGTCGCTGTTTCTGCTGTGATAAGTTACTATAAAGCAACCTTGAGTGTCATTAAATTTATTGTTTACATCATGCAAATCGAGAAGTTCTATACGGTCTGAGTTCTCTGGTGTACCTTTTATCGAAATCCTACAGTAATACATTTAGTGAACCTGGTCTCACAGGAATCCGTGAAATAGCCACGGATTCGCTTAACTCAAAATCCGTGGAATAGCCACGGAATAACTCAAATTTCCGTGAAACTGACACGGATTTCGCTACAATGCAAGTTAATGACGGTCATATCCCGTAGCTATTCCATGGATATTTTTTCCTTTTGGTTTCTTCCAAGTCACATGACTTTCAAGGTCAGAACAAAAAACATGGCGGACAGTTCTCTCATTTTTAGTGAAAAAAAAATCAATATTTTGAGTTAGTTTCTGCATAAAAATGGATTTTGATCACATTTCTAGCGAGAAATATATGTTTTATTTTCTAAATATTCACTCAGTGAATGTACATAATCACTTTGTATGTTGGGATAGCCACGGGATATGTCATTAACTTGCATTGTAGCGAAATCCGTGTCAGTTTCACGGAAATTTGAGTGATTCCGTGGCTATTCCACGGATTCCTGTGAGACCAGGTTGCATTTAGTGCATGGGTAAGTATGTAACCTTGTGCAAACATAGGGTTAAAATCGGGTATATATGAGTGTAAAAACCATGTGGAGAGCATCTGAAGGAGCCGACTTCAGCCAGCAGTGCAGGGTCTTTCCCTCTGCTCGTACAGCGTGTGCAGGCAGTCAGGAGGTGTGGGGCGGGCTGCAGGACGCTGCTTGCTGCAGGAGTGGGAGTTTAGTTGCAGTGAGTTTCTCTGATTAGGTTGTCAATGCACTTTAGTAGCACAAGAGCCACAGCTCTTATCTCATAAAAATGTTCTGTTGAGGTTTTTTCTATTGAATCTAATTCAGCAAAGTTGTCTCCCTCCTTCCTCCTTCTGTAGATTTTATTTATTGCTTTCTTTACAGAGACTTATTTGGCTAATCATTTTTATATGGCTTTAAGTGACCTCTCCCTTCGTGCAACCAACACACCACTAAGCTTTATGCACTTGTGTGATGATTTAACCAACATGCAAATAAGAAAATTTGCACAAGCCGTCTAACAACCTAGGGAAAACCTTGGATAAGGTCAAAATCTCCAGAATAAGCAAGCAGATGTGTTGTCAACCGACCAAAATGATCAAGAATGAACTGCAAAGCTAAAAAATGAATGGACTTTTCTTATTGTACTTGATGCATAACAGATTCTAAATTTGGCACCAGATCCTCTCATCCTCTTATTGTCATGAATCAGGGAAACCAGACTATTGCTATCAGGTGGTCCTGATAACTCATCTTTGTCCCAGCATGTATGAGACATAGATGAGTAATGGTAGTGATTATGAATCACGTCAAATTCAGCCTCATGGCAGCAGTAATAGTTCTTTTTTGGGGGCTGGTAACGTGATGTTGGAATCTGTGTGGGGAAAGCTAATGCCACTGTAACACTTTTGCTCGTGTCGTCTACAGTTTCAGCTAAAAGGCTCATGTGACCGGCGCTGGACCTTTACAGTTCCTCAGCAGTGGGCACACAGGAATGTTAAGAGGCTGGAAATGCACTGTTTAATCCCAAACATCCTCATCAAAGCCTGCAGGGCTGCTCTCACTGGACCATTGTTCAGACTGTGAAGGAGTGAGGCAGAGAGAGGAAGGGGCAGACCTGCTTTCATCCTTAGCTCGACACTCAGTTTGCCCTTTACGTGTTATTAATAAGGGGCTTTGTGTAGACAGGCATGATTTCAAATAAATACACATTTAACTAGGGTTGCAAAAGTCCAGGAATTTTCAAAGTTGGATCCTTTCCATGGGAGTTAATGGCAATTTATGAGAATTTACAGGAATTTATGGGAATAAACAGGTATAAACCGTGAATTTACTAAATTGAAGGTTGGCCTTCAAATATATTTGGGGAAAATATATTTTTAGCATAATCTTGACTAAAACAATCAGATTTCATGCAAGTAAATTTCAACATTGACGCTATTCCTGCGTGGCTATTGAGGCCACGCCCCCTATTGAAACCACGCCCTCTTTTGGGGTCTTTTTTGGGGTAGGGATTATTTTATTAATAAGTGGGGTCGGGGGCAGACGAGAAATATTTAACTCAACATTCATGTTTTTGTTGTTCAATGATAGAATTGATTGTTCAATAAAATAATTAAAAGTTGATAAAGTTCTACTTACAAATAAATCTGTTGAATGTCATGTTTTTTTTGTTTTTTAAGTATTTTCAAAATTCCCCAACCTAACTTCCCATGGAAATTTCTGGTTGGTGGGTCAACTTGGACCTGGTGCACCACCGGGCTTGCAGTACGCTGACGGAAACTCTACATGTGGAGGAGAACGTAAAATAAGGTTATTTTACTATAAAAATAGAAATAAAACATTTGTTCCTCTTACAAATGATGAATTGAATTGTGTGAGTTTATTTTTGTTTATCTAAAACATAACAACAACCTGTTGTGAGATCATCCATACGTTGATATGGTTGTAATGGATTTATAGTTAAAATAGATAACATCACCAGTCATAATCCTCCCTATTAAGCTCTGATTGAGGGAGGAAACCGCTGTCAATGAGCACCACACCAAGGCAGTTTGAATTTAAAGAGATCAAAGATGTAAAGATCTAAAACTAGGTTAAAAAAATATTGCAATTCATGTATTTCATAATGCAAAATATGAGAAAAAAAGAGTATTATTTACTATTATTCATCTTATTTATAAAACCAAATTTATCTTGTGATCACGTATAAATCTCCTGACCCCCACAGGCTGAAATCCACTGGTATAGACAACAAGTTACACATTCATACATCAACTGACTGCAAAAAGAAACGCTTCCAGAAAGACTCCGCACCAAATTCAACCCGGGCAGCGACAGGAACGGAGGAACCAGGGATGAGGCAGAACAAATTAGAGAGCTGGAGGGGAATTAAAACTAATCACATGGATAGTGAAAAGGGAATGATTGAGGACAGACAATAATAAGAAAGTTATAGAACGAATGGAGCAAAATAAGAGTATCCATGCCAGCTGTGAGCCATTTATAGCTTATTCAACCTCCCAGCACTTTCTGCTTTCTGCACCACCTGCCACACTGATAAAACTGAAATAACATGTCTATTCCTGACAAAAAAGTTGCTCCTAAAGGGCCACGGACGGCTGGCGTCACTCTGAGTGGTCTAAAATTGCCACTCGACAAAGACATAATGTTCACCTCCCCTGCCATCCAAGACCCACCAACCGCCACCGTTGGACACCTCGAAGCATCAGGAGCTATTTATAACAACTACATCCCGTCACTATGAAGGAATAGCTCGCCGTTTACCTTCTCTCTCTCTCTCTCTCTCTCTCTCTCTCTCTCTCTCTCTCTCTCTCTCTCTCTGTCTCTCCTCCCTTGCTTCCTCGCTCACTGTTGCCATGGAGCTCGGAATCAATGACATCACGGGGAAGAGTGTGTGTGTGCTTACGTATGTGTGCGTGGAGATGAAAGCTGGAATCTGCGGACTGAATGAACATGGCCAGCAAATATCAGGTGACGAGCAGGAGAACAGGCGGCAGGCATCCAGCTGGAACACGCACACACACACACGCACACATGTACGTACGTGGCACACAGACATAAAACATCAAACTCATCCAGCACTCCCCCCTCGCCCACTAACACAACCGATCTGTCACACACCCGCACGTATGAATGACCAAAAAAAAAAGCCAATCGACAATTACACAGAGCACATGTACAATTATTTTTCTTGTTTGTTTGTTTTTTGTGTCTCGGAGGTTATTAGTTCTTCAGCTGGGGTAATTATTACAACACTTTCCTGATGAAAAAGGAAATTACCCAGATTGCTCAAATGTGTCTTGAAGACATAAATCACAAAAAATTAACAATTATTCGAATTATTACCACCCACCACAGCATGTTTATCTATGGGGGGGTTAGACAAAAATGTGCAATTACCAAACCATCATGCTCTGAACAAATGCATTACAATTTGGCATTTTCGAACATAAAAATAGCTAAATTAACAAACTGCCCCAGTACTAGGCATCATGGGAAATGTAGGTTGTCACTAATGGGGCTACCAAGCTTATTACTAAGCCTTGCTTTGGTTCTCTTACGAAAATCAACCCTACAGGGTGCAACAGGAATGAGTTCTTAAACCGGGAAGTTAGTTAGCATTTTAGCACCCTGGGGTCTCTTCTCTCAATGACAGTATGATGATTATGAATGTGTTGGTGGTTAGATGCCTGAAATAAGGTCTGTGGTTAACACAAGTTTAAGAGATGTTCACATTTTGTTGTACGACATAAAATATGTTAGTAAACACCCCTACTCATGAATTTTGAAGTTTTTAAGTGTTGTTAAAAAGGCGGTTGCTAACGTGGCTAAATCTATAACGTACAATATACAATGTCATTAGGCAGACACTTTTATCCAAAGGGACTTAGATTTGAGAGTTCATACAACACAAGCAAGGTTAGGACGTTAGGACGATAGTGCTTTTTGGACGTAGTGTTTTAAGGACGCAAGTGCTTTTCAGTAGTGAGCCCAGATGGTGTAGCTTTTTTAAAATATTATTTATTTATTTTTTTAAAAACACGCCCCCAGTAGAGGTGTGTAGGGGGGTCGATACAGCATAGTATCGCGATAGTTCGCATGGCAATATTATATAGATTCATGGCCACCAGGTATCGATATTTAGCAAAAAAAAAATACTGGAGATACTGGTATCATATGAAACTACAGATGTAAGGAATATATAGGCGTCATGTGCATCAGGATATTGTGTCAGGAAGTTGTAGAAATAACGCTGCAAAGTTCGGCTTTTTTATGTTTCATTCAAAAAAATTCACAGCAGTGAAACTTAAAGTTTAGGAAAGTGATAAAATGCTGCAGTTGTTGTCGTCCATTAGTTCAGTTTGACTGAATACTTTGTTGGTCAGTCTGTGGGTTTGACTCTCATTGTGGAGAATTAAAAAGAGATGAATAGAGTGAGAATTTTCTCTTATTTGACAAAACAATTCTTGATTGAATTTAATTTTGTGGACACAAAATGCAGTTAAACAGTTAAATCACAATATATTGTATCGCAATACTCAGCAAACGCAAAATGCTTAAAATCGCAATAAAAACTTATCGTGACTCAAGTATCGTGATAAAATCGTTTCGTGGGGCATCTGGAGATTCCCACCTCTAGCCCCTACAGATTCTCTGTGCCAGCGGCCAATCAAATGGCGGCGATGGCCGTCTATACAGCGAAACGAACACCTTAAATCGACACACTAACCACCTGCAATCAGCTTAGATCCTCATTAAAACTCAAGCAAAAGTATTCCAGAAACCTCATTAACCTTGTTGCTGTGTGCTACTTCAAAAACCAGGCTTGTTCGTAATTTGTTGTAAATGAGACTACAGAGGTTGTCGGGGACATTAAACAGCATCACATCGGACACGGACGGCAGCTCTCTCACTAGTCCGCCTCAAAGCCTTGAGTCGTTTTTTTCAGAGCTCTTTCAAACTCTTGTATATTGTAGATTTGGTTAATGAACAATTATTAGGCTAAAGTTTCACAAGCTTGTAAAAAAACACTAGTTAGCTTGTCAGAGACCGTCTGAAGCATAACAGTAGTAAAGTTCAAGTCATGCAACTGTGGTGTAGTTTACTATATCACATGCGATAACATTGCTATCAAGATATGAAATTATCTATAGATCAGAATAGAAGATTTTGGCCATATCGCCCAGCCCTATTTTTGGCACGGGACTGAAATTGCAAACCAACTTTAGCAAACAGACCCTGTAATTATCTGAGACAGGCGGACATTACGCATTACTCGCTGGATGAGAGGCCACTTCAGAGTGCGTGGCTAAAGCAGCAGAAAATAGAAATCTCTTGAAAGATAGACGAGTTATGAGATAAAAGAGTCAACCATGAGTAATCGACGTGCATGACCCGTGACGTCGACTGCACTGTCTGTGGAAGAATGTGCCGCACAGACGGAAAGTGTGTCTAGTTTGGCGTTACAATGGCTCCTGTCCGACATGGCTGCGGAGCTGATAAGCCTGTCTTATCTTTGTTTCCAACTGCTGCCCCCAGAGAAAGTGACTGAGGGGAGAGCAGACAGTAAACACGGCGATGGACCAACACTGAAATAATGCCTCCATTGTTCCATCTATTTACACCCTCCTCCTCTCCCTCGCACACACACTTCAAACATTCCCTACCCTCTGTTCATCGCTGAGAGAAACCTCAACAGTGTCACCCGTGTTGCTTTTACACCGCTACATCATGGCCGCCCCCTTGTTTACTCTGTCTTCTTCTTCCTCTCATCTTTAAAGGTGCTATTAATACAGCATATGCCCCCCACCCACATACATACACTTCAACACTGGCAGCACACATGAGAGCCAAACCCCCCCTTTCCCTTGATAGCCCAGCATCGCATAAACCCAGCTCTTTTCTCTCATGTATCTCTCTCAGACTTGTTCCACCTTCAGCTGTCAAGCTCTAATGGGAGCTCAAACATGGAGACGTCAGGGTTAACGCTGCTGCACAGGAGTGTGCCAGCACACATGCAAATCAGCAGTGACAAATAACCCACGCATGCAAAGTATTTGTGGGCGCCCAGATCGCTTAAAATGTACAACCGACAAGGGAATCCCTCGCAACAAGAGAAGTAAAAGTGTGTTTGAGGCTGAAACTTCCCTCAAAGCAGCAAGGCTGTGCAGCTCTTGAGAGAAGGAATGACACATTCTTCCTCTTACAAGTAAAAGTTGAAATCAGAAGCAATAACACACACTGTTGCTCAACTCATCACACTGAGAGTTTTTGTTGCTGCAGCCTCACTTAGTCTGTTACGACCCGTTGCTTATGGTGGCTACTAGCAAACTTAAATACTGCTGCGACAGTTCAATGACTTTATGACTCTTTATACCCTGTGCTGCTGTTATAATAGCTAAATATTTTAGCAGTAAACATGAGGAATGCACCAATATTGACTCAAATAGCTGGATCGGGTGTTGTGACAATGGGGCCGAACTATTCAATTAAATTCTATGTTAAATAATATACACACATATACTGTATATTTATGTTTTGACCCATTTGTTATTGTATTTAAAATGTTTCCACTTGATCTAATTCCTGTTAATTGTAACATTTTATTCTCTTTGTGCACGATTTAATATTGTTCTAATAAAATACCATTCACTAAATGTATATTTATGTATTCATTTGTTACATTTTGTTTTAAAAAGCAATGTTTAAATCGAGCCTGATGCTTCCTTACACACAAATGCCTCAATTAGGCATAGGAGGATATGAAAAATTCATGTCACAATTATCCTGGCCTTAATACTTACGATTCATAATATTATTATCAGCAAGAGAATGTGATTAAATCTCCTTAAGTGGTAAAACATAATGGAAACAGAGTATTTAGAGTTGTAGCAATTTTCATTTAACTTTGAAGACAGCCAATAATATCTGTTTACATCCGACCACATTAGGCCTATATTAGGCCTTCTGTATGTTTTCTATAATATTACATACGTCATATACCACTTATACTATACTGTGTATATCTCTGCATATATTTAAATATATGTATTCATTGATGTTCATACCACTAGACGCAACAACCTATTTAACCTACTTAACATGCTAAAATATATTTTCTCCAATGTGCAATCTCGGTAAAATGCAAAGTACTTTCAGGAAACACGAACAAACACAACAAATATATATTAATAATAAATGCCAAATAGCAGAAATGTATGTATAGAATGTGTATATAATGTTTGTACATGTCTTATTCTTTATATTCTTTATTCTCCGTATCTATGTCTTTATCTTGAGCTGCTGTGACAACTAAATTTCAAATAAATAAATAGAGAAAATCAGGTGGGCCTGTGCCTTTAGGAGCTTTAGGTACAACATTTATTTGCAAAAATAGGCAACTATCACCCCAATGTTACACCAAAGATACCTAATGACATAGAATGACTTACCTGACACCTGCATGTTAACATAGCGTGCTACTAACCTGAAAAACTTGCAGCTTACAGCCACATAATGTTAACGATATACAGTCATGGAAAAAATTATTATTAGACCACCCTTGTTTTTGTTACATAGTGCAAAAACAGAGGCTCAGGGCACAGAGTTGGAACAAAAAAGGCACCATTCTTGCTATTTCAAGTCAGTGTAGCATCCACATGATTTTAAAGCTTTTGGGTAAAATAGTCAGTCTACACATGCATTTTTTAAGTATTGTTGCATGGATTATTCATTATGTGTCTGTTTTGAAAACATCATGGACTTGTGATGTTGGTTTACAGAAATTTACATGACCATAATGAGTTTAGAGTCCATAATTGTGCTGTTAATGTGAGGCATACAAAATATCTGAGCCACATATCGAGGGCTGCTGTCCTTGTAAACAGTCATGGAAAAAATAAGTGAGTTTGGTTATTATCAAGAAAACCATGGAAAATGTCAGCTGTTAAATTAAACTCTTAAGAGCTATTGTTGTTGTTATCATTATATTTGTCCAAACAAATGTACCTTTAGTCGTACCAGGAATTAAAATGAACAAAAATTGAAGAAAACAAGGCTGGTCTAATATTTTTTTCCATGACTGTAGGTCTATGGTACAGATAAAACACAAGCAACAAAACTAAATCAACGCGCTCCCCTGTGATTCACTAACTATAATGCTAACAAACAACAGCCCGGAGAAATATGTATTGTAATATGTATTATAATATGTATAAATATGTATACATTAACTAGCTTACCTGCGATGACTTCATTTCCAACAGTGGTTCACTCAAGTTCACTCAAGCCCAATTAAGACCGGTTCGTTTCAGGGGAAACATGAAGAAAGTTCAGTCTGTTTTGGCAACACTATAAATTCAGTATCATGCCGGTCCTTAATGAAGTTTTCAAGTTGTTGAAAAGTAGCTGCATCCACATCCGTCTCCATGGCGACGAAAACAGCGCAGGTGTTTAAATGTCGCAACTTTGACAATGACGGTTGGATTCACACGTTATTTTCCTCATATATATAGGGTTAGGGTTAGGGTTACAGTACTTTTTTTTGTCTTTTTTGGCATATTGAGGGTGATATCTTAAACTGGAGTTGCAGTAAACCCCAGCATCTTTTTTTCCTGCTTTCCCCTATGTGTCAGGATACTCTCTGCCAAATTTTAAAGTTGTAGGACTATTTATGCCTTTGTATTACCTAAATATTTGCATTTACAAAATTTCGCCAGGAAAATGTCCCCAAAAGGGGGATTTTGGCCCCCTGTAGCTTTCCAGTAGCTAGTTGACCGGGTTGTCCACCCAGGTTGTGATCCTTGAAGGTCCTAGATATCATTTCTGGTGTGAAACCTTTTACAACATTCCGTGTCGGTTTTTTTACTTTGCCCCCTGGGTATCATATATATAGGGTTAGGGTTAGGGTTATATATATATGTATATTTTTTTTAACTTACGATTTTTAACTTCTTTAACTTAGGTCATAATAACATACCTCTACACTTAAAAAAGAAGAAGTACTGTATTATTTTACAGGGATTTGTATTGGTATTTTTATTTTTATTTTAAGTGCCAATTCCATTAAAAAAGTAAATTACTTCTCTTACGAATATTAACAAAGAACATGGACATTGACATTGAAATCTGTAGTTTAATATAATGGGATATAATACATTTTTATTTTTTTCACAGTATTATTCAATGTGGTCAGCGGTTTTAGCCTCTTTTAAATCATTGTTTTGATATATATATATATATATATATATATATATATTGACATCACTGGGTGCAGCAGGTCACTTGTTTTGATTTGAATGCTGTATGATGTATCATGTGTTTTATAACAGAGATGACAGAGTCTTTTGGATCATAGGGACAGATGAAAAAATATATATTTTTCATGTTGAAATCCCATGTATTAGAGAATATATATATATATATATATATATATATATATATATATATATATATATATATATATATACACACACACACTGTTTTGGTCATAGATCATACGTCAAATCTAAACATAAATCAAACATAAAGTCTACACTGTAAAAAATAAATAATTAAAGTTATTTTCAGACATTTACTGTATAATATAACTGGGATATTCTTGTTTTTTTCTACACTAGGTGCAAATGCTATTAAAAAAATTACTTTTATTACAACTATTAACCATAAAATGAACGTTGAAATATGTAAATAAATATCATGCCACATTTTAGTTATATTTTTACAGTATTATTCAATTGCTTAATTACCTTAAATATTAATTACCATAAATGCTATGTAAAAATAGAAGAAAAATACACATCATATTGCTGAATGTAAAATTAAGTCAACTGTCTGTTTTTTTACAGTAAAACTTTAAATTTAATGCAAAAAAAATGTAAAAAGAAATGGGAAAAAATGGTAAAGTCACTTATCAAAAAACAGTAAACAACCATAAATTATTTTGGATAATACAGTAAATATCTGTATTGTAAAAAATATAATCTTAAATGATTTTCTGCAAAATACAGTTGTTTGCCATTATTTGGCAGTAAGACAGTTTTTTTTTAAAGTTTTTTTTTCTTCAATGTATGGTTTTGATTGGGCACGTTTCTAGACATTAGAGAAATTTGCCTGCATTTTAGACTAATTTAATGTCAAAAACCATCAATAGCTGATGGAAACTGTAGCATTTAGTAACAAAGGAGCCACATACTTCCATAATTAGATAGATATGTGCACCTTTGTCCCTTTCATTTTCACCTCTGAGGAGGTGTTGTTACAAAGGGAAGCCACTGCTGTTGCTTTTCATAGGTAAGTCAAGACACATTTACAATGCAAATTGTCTCAGGGTGACAAATGTCCCAGGTAAACATCGAGGAGAGAGTGGAGACCACCGTACATACTTTACATCACAGCCATTTGCAAACAAAATAGGATTAAGGTGGTTTCATTTTCAGTACATGCAGGTTAACCTTTTCAACGCGGCGAAATGTTCAGCCATGATCAATTTTCATCCAAACAAACCTTTTCATTGAGTCGAGCTGCAGGTAGCGCAGCCTTAAAGGCCACAGTGGAATACAAATGTGATGGAGGTTGTGTGCAGAACTGACAACATTGTCTCTAATTGCCTCTGTG
The DNA here is from genome assembly GCF_030273125.1 of Centropristis striata. NCBI lineage: Eukaryota > Metazoa > Chordata > Actinopteri > Perciformes > Serranidae > Centropristis > Centropristis striata. The sequence continues at coordinate 24,587,490 of NC_081538.1, read as the reverse complement.
GGACTCCCTGTTTGGAGATAACAAGGTGCGCTGCTTCATAAGAAATGCATACAGTAGTACCTGCTCTGTATAGCAAGCTCACCATTCATGAAGATCTGAAGTGGCTCACAGTCCACCACACCGATACAGAAGCATCAAAGCATGAGTGCATGACCTGATAAAAGGATCTTCTAAGAAAGTGGAATTTGCATTTGAGATTCACGATGGAATAAAAATAATTTAAGCATATTTAAGCCTCTCAGGTCATTAACACACATTAAAATAAAGTGTTTCTTGCAAGGGGAGCATAATTGAGTAGACTTATCCTGCTTTGTGCTTTAGCTGCTTATGGTAATTAGGGTTGTCAAAAGTATCGAAACTCAAAAAAGTATTGATACTAAAACGTTGTATCCGGATACGATACTCATTTTCAAAAGTATTGAGTATCTGAAGCTTGTTATCATAGTTGCAGTTTCTTTTTGCACAACTGTTTTTTATTATAAATATTTAACCTGTGGTTCTGTTAATTTTTACATGTTGCATTTTTCTTGTTAATAAAAATATTTCTGTTAAATTTTGGGGTCTTTGTTTTTATCCTTGTGGTATCGAAAATGGTATCGAGTATCGAATATTTCCCTGAGTATTGGTATCGAGTTGAAATTTTTAGTATTGTGACAACCCTAATGGTAATAGTGCAATAATTTAGCGACATAATGATACAGCAACTCCATGTGGTTTGTAAATGGTTTTTATTAGCAAAATAAGGGAGATGAGTCTACAAAGATCCTCCAACCAACCGTGGAGAACATACACATACATTGACAGTTGTGGCAGTTTCTTTATATGAACAGATCCAGGACCATATTTATAACTCTTCTTGGCAAAGTAGTACTGATCTCAAATCACAGACCAGGCCTCCCTCGACCATCTCAGACTCCATTACCTGAACGAAAAAGGCTTCACTGATCCTCAAGCAGCGCCCAGCGGACCCAGTAACATCGTCTGAACCTTATAACATTTCAGACCTCCAACCTCGCCTTTACATCCATCTTTTCACCCCAAAAACTCTCCTCCAAATACATTAAAATGTACATTAAAATGTGCCTAACCCTGGTCTTTGTACTTCAAACACTTATCGAGCGTATTATAAGCTCAATGCCTCGACTAACCATTTTCCGAATGATTGGGAAGAATGGATATTTTGTACACCGTTTAAAAACCAGAACCCCGGATTTGGGGGCGAATGTAACAATATACATCTCAGTATTGTACTGCGTGATCGGCCGGCGAGGCCTTCCATTGTCATGGCTGGTGGGGGGATGGGGGGGTAGGGGACTGTGGAGGCTACATGTTGGTCAACCATGGAGACCCATGTACCTTTAGACCAGAGGGAACTCCTCCTGCTCCTCCTCCTGATAGCTCAGTGGTGTGCACATAGAAGATAGCAGGGACACTAACATATGAAAACAGTTTACCTCTTTATGTTTAGAACAAGTCAGCAGGCAACAGAACAAGCATTGGGACTACGACCGCAGTAAAAGGCATGCGAAGGCACAAGTACCAACAAACTGGACTCAAAGTTGTACCCCTTTTCTTCCCTTTTTTTTGGTTGTAGGGAAGGAAGAAAAGAAGCATTTCCACCAACAGCAAAAGTTTCCTTTTTCCAGAGACAGCGGCAGAAGGAACAGCAAAAACGTGATCTCCTCCTCCTCCTCATCTTCGAAAACATTTTTTTTTCTTTTTTTTCTTAAAACAAAATAGAAACTAAATTTTAAAAAAGTGTGCGAAAAATTGTTTGCGGTGACGCTTTTACAATGATACAAACATCCTACACAAATGTGGTAACACTAGTTCAAAATGTTCCAAGACGAAAACATAAATAAAGCTGTTAAAAGTGGCATATAGTACAGCACTGGTCCGTGACTGATCCTCCCGACTCGTCTCATCTTCCCCACCAAAGATGCACAATAAACTGGCTCCACCGCCTGAGGACACAAGGAGAGAGAGAGAGAAAGGAAACATGAAGGACGTGATGAAGGAACAGGGATGGCTGGGAGGTTCTGGAGAGCTCGACCTTGGCCGCTATCATTTCACAAACATCCAAATGGAGCGGAAAATGTATTTAAGCCTGAGATAAAAGACGCCACTGATCCCAGCAATTTAATTGTAAATAATGTAACTCATGTAACTCATAAAATGTGTTTATGATGGATTTCGATGCATCTTTGTGGTCCACAAAAAAGTTAAACAAATAAATAAATAAGTTATTTTCTAGACATTTACTGTGTTATTTTACACAGATTTTCTTGTTTTTACTACACTAAGTGCAATTGCCATTAAAAAGGAAATTACTTTTATTATTCAATTGCTTAATGATCTTAAATTGTTAAATTACCGGAAATTCTATGCAAAAATAGAAAAAAAAATACACATCATATTGCTTAATGTAAAATTAATGTAACTTTTTCTTACAGTAAAACTTTAAATTTAAAGGAAAAAATGTAAAAATAAATTATTTTAAAAAATGGTAAAAAGTCTATCAAATAACAGTAAAGAACCATAAGTTATTTTTACAGATAACTTCTTTAAAAATATGGATAATACAGTTAATATCTGTATTTTTAAAAAAAGCTCTGTAGAATAACTATCATATATTATTCATATTTTTTAGGAGATTATCTGCAAAATACAGTTGTTTATTTTTTTTTATTTTTATTTTGCAGTGTATGGTTTTGATTGAGCCTATCACACACACACACACACACACACACATATATATATATATATATATATATATATATATATATATATATTACAGGCATAACTGCCTGCATTTTAGACAAATTTAATGTATGATTATGATGGATTTCGATGCATCTTTGTGGTCCACAAAAAAGTAGTTATTATGCATTATGGATAATACAGTAAATATCTGTATAAAAAAAGATCTGTAGAATAACTAATGTATATTATTCATATTTTTTAAGAGATTATCTGCAAAATATGTGATATTGTATTATATTTTATTAATACAATATCACATATTTTGCATATATTATGATATTACAGTCATAACTGCCTGCATTTTAGACAAATTTAATGTGTGATTATGATGGATTTCGATGCATCTTTGTGGTCCACTCCAGCGATGCTCCTTTCATAATTCTGAATGCTTAAGCTCTGTAAACGAACCATTTAAAGCCAATTTGTTAAACAAATTTAAAAGAGGAAAGCCAGAATGCAGGCATGCACTTAAAACCTGGCTCCCACGGTTTCCTCAGCGACTCCCACTGCATCCTAATGCTATGGATTACACACATTCAATCATAAAAGCTGTGGTGCGATTATGACGAGTTCCTTACCAAGAAAAAAAGGTTATCTTCATCGTCATTGTCCTCAGAAAAGCCCACAGTCTTTCAGGTTGTTCTTGATGATGACGTCGGTGACGGCGTCGAAGACAAACTGCACGTTCTTGGTGTCTGTTGCGCAGGTGAAGTGGGTGTAGATCTCCTTGGTGTCCTTCCTCTTATTCAGGTCCTCGAACTGACACTGAATGTAGGCAGCTGCTTCCTCGTACGTGTTGGAGCCTGAAGCGGGAAGTCAAAGAGGAAGTCAGGAAGGAAACATAGGAAGTAGGGTATTGAAATTGTATATTCATATTGTTTGAGGAGTGAGTGACATGGCTGGGCTTCATCCTGCTCACTGGGGCATTCTACTTGTTAAAGTCCCACAAGGTTCAATATTGGGTCCTGTCCTTTTTTACCATTTTATTAACATTACATCCACTATAACAAACTGTAACGCCCATCTCTACGCCGATGACACAGTTCTGTATCTGTATTAAAGTTGAGCATTGAAAGGAAAACTAAAACTTAATTGACTTGTTTCGTTAAAGAGGCTGTACGCAACATTCAGAACATTATTAAACAGTTATGGTCTATTTAATTTGTAAAAATAAAGTCGAGTAAAGGTGTCCTGACCAGAGAATGAAGTGTCTCTCACTTTGTGTGTTTTAATCTGAGTTTATCTGCTCTTTGTTGACAACGATAGAATAATTCTACACGATAATTCTACTCCTCAAAGAATTGTCACTAGCACTTATGATGCACTAATAGCTCTTATTGCACTATATCTTGATTGTTTGCTTTTACTCTTCCTGTAAGTCGCTTTGGATAAAAGCGTCTGCTAAAAGACTAAATGTAAATGTAACTAGGGTTGCAAAGGGGTGAAAAAATTTCCAGTAAATTTCCAGAAACTTCCCATGAGAAGTTAGGCTGGGGGATTTTGGAAATAATCAAAATTAAAAAACATGACATTTCAACAGATTTATTCGTAACTAGAACTTTATCAAGTTTTAATTATTTTATTGAACAACAAAAACATGAATTTTGAGTTAAATATTACTTATCCCCCCGACCCCACCCATCAAATCTGGTTGTTTTAGTCAAGATTATGTCCAGGAAATATATTTTCCCCAACTATATTTAAGTTCCCTGTTAAGGGCCAACCTTCAATTTGGTAAGTTCCCAGTGTATTCCCACAAATTCCAATAAATTCCAGTTAATTTCCATGGAAAGTTCCCAGCTGTAAAAAAATCCCGGAATTTTGCAACCGTATTGGCAACAAACAACAAATTGTTGTGGTAGCTGGTCCGGCCACGCCTAAATGTCCCTAAAGCCATTTTCACGCTGCGTTTCTGCAAAAGTGCCGTAACAAGCTCTGCTGTCATTTCGCCTTCGGGCGTTCATACTGGTTCCGCAACGGCGTAATATTGGCGTCCATTCACATCGCAATCCTGCATTGTGGAAGGAGACGGTAGTGGCATGTAACAGAGCAGCTGCAGTACAATAAGCGACAGCAGCGGCGAGTGCATTCAACGCAATAATGTTGGAAGAGCTGCCTGTCGTGCTGTTTCTCACTGTAGAGATTCTACAGCAGGGATGGGCAACTTAAATGCTGGAAGGGGCCACAATTTTTCATGGACACTACCAGAGGGCCACATATAGGACCGTGCCCTTATCTGCACCAGATATGATGAAACTTCAATTTTAAATATGTTTACAGTGCAGTAACTTAACATATTTGATGCTCAAATGAATGTATTACAGTATAAATAGGAATACAAGAGGTTTGAAGCAAATAAAAAATAACCACTTACTGTGATTTCTTTTTTTTATCAGTGCAAGAACAGCAGACCAACATTAACTGCAAGAAGTCATTTTGTGCATTTTTACACTGCACTTTATAGATGTCATGTTCAAATGCATGTAGTTGTACTGAGGGCCACTTCGAGTGAGGGTGCGGGCCGTATGCGGCCCCCGGGCCTCCAGTTGCCCATCCCTGTTCTACAGACTCAAGTAAAGTTGTTCTGCATTTTGCTGAACATGATTTGAGAGGCGTGTTTCTGATGATACAGTCCACTTCCTGTCCTAATACGAGCATTGGTCGCACAAATAACATATGTCACATATTTTCTGTCTCGCCAATTTAACACCTCTGTTACTAGCTCTGAAGGCAGAACAGAGCCGGGATCTCTTGGTCCTCCCATCACGCCTCTGGCGGGTTCAGACCGAAGCGATACATCACAGAGGCGGAAATATATATAAATAAATATCGCGGTGGTGTGAGAGGGGCTTTTGTTGTCGGCTCCCCCTCAGGTCACACTGTTAGTTCTGTCTCCTCTTTAGACGTTTTTATGACTTCCGAAGTCCACTGGCAAGTTGTGGAGGGTTAATTTGAAAAATAACTAAACGAATAAAACATGACAAGTTGTGGATTTATGGGGGGTTATGCTCTGAACTATTTCTTGGCAGGGTGCAGGAACTTCCTGTGCTGTCTTCTCGATCACTGCTCCCAGCAAAGAAATAGTTCACATAAACAAATAACCACATAAAGAACAACTTTGTTTTAACGCTTTGGTTTGGTTCAGGAAATACAATGTGATCATTAGGGAGTTTTAGAGGAGCTGGTAGGCAGATTTTTCTTCACGCTATCTAAAAAGAATGCACGCATTAAACCCCGTGAGCACATTTTCAAACATTCCATATCAGCAGGCTCTCTTGGCCTCATTCGTTAAAAATAAATGAATGAATAATTCTGAACATTTTTGTGTTAAATGCTGCCAGTCTTACCAGCGTATTCTGGGTAGCAGATGGTCAGAGGACTCTTCTTGATCTTCTCCTCGAACAGATCTTTCTTGTTGAGGAAGAGGATGATGGAGGTGTCTGTGAACCACTTGTTGTTGCAGATGCTGTCGAACAGCTTCATACTCTCATGCATCCGGTTCTGAAGGGGGGGAGAAGGGAAAAGACTGTGTTGATGTAGGGCTGGGCGATATAAACCAAAAGTCATATCCCGATGTATTTAGGCTGAATATCGATATACGATATATGTCCCGATAATTTAATCGCAAAGTGAGAGCAAATGTTCAGTCAATGTCAAAGCCAAATATGACATGTTACAAGTTATTTTATTGAAACCGTTTATTTAAGTCAACATAAATACTGCATGGGTCAATGACAAATAAGGGTTGGCAAGATGTAAAAAAAAAAAAAACACAAAAAAATGATAAATATTAAATACTTCCTCCACCTACATTGTATTTAAGTGGACTTATAAATATAATTACTTAATTTTAAAAAACATCAAATTATTTTTTTTTTAGTATTTCTGCATTTACACATTTTGTCAATATTGAGCAGAACATATTCTAAATACAACCATTTTTTTTTAGAGTTTTGACAAATGATGTAAAATTTGTTATTTACCATAGTGTTGCAATATAAACATGGATTTTATTTAGTTTTTCTCATTTTAGTTCACATTTATTTTCCTGTATATAATCAGATTTTTATGGGGGAAATTACGTCGTTGACCCATATAACAACAGGAGTACCTTTTTTTTTTTTTTTTTTTTTCTTAAATCAAAGCTCCATAAAGTGCACATTTAAATGAAAAAATACCTTAAATAAAAGCTGCAACTTGCATGGAGCAAGGATCACAGTGCACAATTTGAACTATATCGACATATGCGATAATCTAATTCCATATCAGATTTAAAAATATATTGATATGTCCTTTATATCGATATATTGCCCAGCCCTAGTGTTGCCCATTCTGCTTTGACATGAAAACTGTTGAGCGGAAGCTTTTCTTTAGCTCTATTTGTCTGACCTATCACGACTCCAGTAAACAGAGACAAAGTTCCTGCTGTGTACGAACACAGAGTGCCTGCTATTATGCTCCTGGGTGAGTCAGAGGCTGCAGCACTCACCATCTCCTCGTCCTCAGCCAGCACCAGGTCGTAGTCGCTGAGGGCCACGCAGAAGATGATGGCGGTCACACCCTCGAAGCAGTGGATCCACTTCTTCCTCTCAGACCGCTGGCCGCCGACATCAAACATTCTGGCAGGGAGGAGAGAAGTTTCAACATTTACCTCAGAGTAGAAAAACATACATATACAATGCAAGCTGTGTTTATGAAACCCCAAAGGCAAGAAATAAGTGGAAGAAACCCTGCGACCGCTCTGGCCTCGCTGCAGTGATGACACTAAGTGATAGAGCGGGATGGGAAACAGAATTTCTTTTGTCTTTTGTTACTTGGAAACAATTGTGATAAAATCTTAGCAGTGCAGAGGATACTCAAGTGACCAGAAAACGTCTACACAGATACAGGAAAAACAATTCAGAACAGCTGAATTAGATTTGTGTTTTCTATTTGCTCTGTCAAAATCTACACGTGGGGGATTCTATTTCTTGCTTTATGGTGTTTAATGTCGGCCTATTCTCATGATATACAGTCATAGAAAAAATGATTAAACCATTGTTTTCTTCAATTTCTTTTTCTTTTTAATGCCTGGTACAACTAAATGTACATTTGTTTGGACAAAGATAATGATAACAACAAAAATAGCTCATAAGAGTTTAATTTAGAGCTGATATCTAGACATTTTCCATGGTTTTCTTATTTAGAAAGATTTTGGTTATTATTATTAAAACTACGGCTGGGCGATATATCGATATAAAAAAATATATCTATATATTTTTATATTTATTTAAGATATTTTTTATTTAAATGCGCACAAATGAGCTTTGATTAAGAAAAAAAGAGGTACATCTGTTATACAGTATTTATGTTCACTAGAATAAACAGTTTCAATAAAACTACTTGTGACATGTCATACTTGACTTTGACTGAACATTTGCTCTCACTTTGCAATAAAAATATCGGGATATATATCATATATCGATATTCAGCCTAAATATAGCGGGATATGACTTTTGGTCCATATCGCCCAGCCCTAATTAAAACCATAGAAAATGTCTAGATATCAGCTCTAAATTAAACTCTTATGAGCTATTTTTGTTGTTATCATTATATTTGTCAAAACAAATGTACCTTTAGTTGTACCAGGCATTAAAATGAACAAGAAATTGAAGAAACAAGGGTGGTCTAATATTTTTTTCCATGACTTTATATCTTCATACAATTCTCGCTTTCAGGAACAATTTCTACAACTACAAGGAGAAATCAGATTCCAGAGAGGAATTGTAATAAAGGATCACATAAAAATGAATGCAGCTGCGGCACAGGAACCAACAAAAGCCTCATTTAGCATTAATAGCATCTAGTGGTCTACTAAACTGCAAAAAGCTGCATCTGGAAATGCTATGGTTTTTAAAAGGCATGACTGGAGGAGGGATTGTTAAAGAAAATAATAAATGTATAATTGGTGCACAAATAAAAATTTCATCAAAACATGTGAGAGACCGACATCCTGGCTGGTGAGCCCCGCCCCCTTTCATTGTGTTTATCTGCAGTCATTAAACTGTTGAAATCTTTAGTGAATGCAGGGCAGACAGCAGGGGTTGTTAAGCTTTTTCGAAACCTAATATTTGCAGATTCTCAAAGCCTTTATGATCACATCAAAAATGTCAATGTGAATGGGAAAAAATGAAGTTATCAGAAATAATTTATAACCACAGAAATCAATGTATCTTGACATTTTATGTCATTTCAGGGTTGGTACGGGTGCTTGAAATCCTTGAAAATGCTTGAATTTAAATGTTGTATTTTCAAGGTTTAAAAAGTGCTTGGATTTTGGATAAAGTGCTTGTAAATGTTTGAAATTCTTACTGTATTTCTCTTGCAATCTGACTATATCCATCTATAGACTATAGATAATCACATGTTCAATGTAAAAAATAATGAGTAGCCTATCTGAAATGAAGACCGTTCCTCCTAAAAGTGTAACACCATCACTGTTGGTATGGTTCAGTGAAATCTCCCCCTTTTAGTATGTAAGTACTCATCTAAAACATGCAACTTACAACAGGTGTAAGATACTGGAAAAGCTTGAAAATGGACCTTGAAAGTCCTTGAAAAATGCTTGAAATTGACTACTGCTAAAGTGTATGAACCCTGTATTTCTTGGTCATTTTATGTACTTTTTTAGTCATTTTGTGTCTTTTTTTAGTCATTTTGTGTCTTTTTTTTAGTCATGTTGTCTTTTCGTGTCTTCTTTTTGCTCATTTTGTGTCTTTTTTTGGTGATGATTTCAAAGTTGTGGAAAAGTCCCATGTTGCATTGCAACACTCCCACATGTATTCTGATGCATTTCATTGGCCAAGAGACCGAAAATAGGTGGAAAAAACTACAAATACTACAAAACGACGTATCTGCTTTCCTGGCTTTAATGGTAGCAAAACTCAACAGCGCCCCCGGTTTTAATGGTAGAAATGCGGTACTGCTTTCCCGGCTTAAATGGGTTAACAAAGTATGGTGTATGCTGCCTTATTTTCATATCGTTCGGGCTTTAATTAAAGATTTTTGGTCACATGAGTGATTGTGAAAACACAATGGTTAAAGTTATTTCCCAAACTTTCAGAAGTACTGTGATGTGTTGTAATACATGACTGTGACAATAACGGTGTGTCATCATGACACTGTAGTTAAGCTGCTATCACACAAAGAACCCTGTTATTATTAGGCTTTTGTATTTGTGTGTGCGTGTGGACTATATAACATAAATTTCTCTTCTGTTTTGTGGCGCAACAGTGTGAATTTCAATGACACTGGCACCAGCTATCTAACTTCTGCTATCATGGTATCATCAGGCCTGCTGCCTCCACTTCCTCTCTTGTTTTTTTTGTACATGGGGCCACAACTGAGTCATCGCTGATGCGCGCAACACCTTCACAGAGTGTGTCACAAGTTACAGCTGTACATGTAAAAAGGGATTTTCTATGGGAGTGAATGAGTCAGTGACAGGAAGGAAAGCTCATTAAGCCATCATGGAAAACACTTTGAGGTGAAGCCAGTTACAGTTACAGTGGAGACATGCTCACTTGAAGTGCAGGTCTTTGAACGTGAAGTGCGTCTCCACAATGCCCGTGGTCTTGACTCGGGTCCTCAGGACATCCTGCTGAGTTGGGATGTAGGTGGCCTGGGATATCCTGTCCAGGTCGTTCAAGTAGCTGAGAGAAGGACACAAAGGAGAGAAGGGCATGTGGAGGGGGAGAAAGAGGAAAGAGGGAGTGAGAAAGAGGAGGGAGGGAGGACAAGTGGGAGATGATGTGTTAGAAATATCAAGGTCAAGAAGGGAACTTCCAGTTGAACGAACAACCCCAGTGCACTCTCACTTTCTGACTCAAACACTGTACTTCTTTGTCTTAAACCGTGGGTCTCAAACTCATGGCCCGCGGGCCAATTGTGGCCCTCGTGACGATATTTTGTGGCCCTCACCTTGATATGAAAGTTTAATGTGAGTTTTATATGAATGGCACTTTACCGTGTTATGTGTGGAAGGTCCCTTTATTGCACAAGCTGGAGCTTTGTTTCACTTGTTTCTATGACGACGTAAACAAAAAGAATGGCAGCTGCTACCGGACCGTTTATTATCTGCCGCGTTGGTGTTACTGGAAGAAGTGGAAATGTTATGTCATGTAATTTTGTGTCTTTTTATTGGTCATTTTGTCTTTTTTTTTTATAATTTTGTGTCTTTTTTGGGTAATTTTGTGTCTTTTTTGGGTAATTTTGTGTCTTTTTAAATAGTAGTTATGTTACACACTCAAAATACATTTCTTGTGGTTTGAAAGGATTTCATGTAACTTTTTCCATTTACACTTTTGAGGGATACAGCTATGTAATATGGGTAAAACTAAAGAAGATTTTAAATTTTATGTGTGTTTTTTGCACTTTTAAGCAATTTATTTCATTAGTGCGGACAGACACAAGTCCTAATATATTATTAAAATTTGGTATGTAAGGGTAATATTGATTTCATAGCATTTTAAAATGCTTAAAAAAATGGCATTACAGCATGTATAAATGTAAGTATCTGCTCTTGCGAACTTGTTCTATGGCCATAGTCAAAGTTAATAGTATTTTGTAACGAATATATTATGTGTTGTGTACTATATATGTGTGTGTGTTATACTATATTGTGTGTGGTTTACCAGAAGAGCATTGTTTTCAGTTTTTGTTTTTTTGTTTGTGGTTTCTTCTTTGTTTTTAGGTTTAAAATGTGCATTGCAGCTAGTATGAATGGCAAAAAAAATTCACAAATGTAAGTTAAATAAAGATATTGTGCAAAAAAAAGAAAGAAAAAGTTTCAAAGTATCAGATAGCAACACATTTTGTTAAATTAGGACAAGAAAAAGGTTAAAAAATGTGTCATTTTCTTGACATTTTCAGTATCAAGTGTCACCCGGCGCAAGGTTAAGATCAAAATCTAAACACGCAGTTAAGGTACGAGATAAGACGCATAATTTGCCTGTGGTAAATTTAGACATGATGGCATAATAGCTTAGTGGTTAGAGCTGTTAGCTTACAGCAAGCAGCTGGGTTTTAAGCTGGTATTTTCTGTTGGGAGTGTTCTTTGTTTTCACGGTGTTTGGCCTCACGCTGGGTTCATCCCCGGGTCTAAAGATATGCAGCTGATGGAAACTCCCTACGTTTATGAGTGAAAGTGTTTTGCAGTCTCTGTGTTACTTTCTATCACACACTAGCCATCTGTCCAGGGTGCTGTCCCACATTTTGCCAAATACCTGCTGGGACAGGTTGAGAGAATGGATGGAATTTCTGTTCATTTTTCTTCATTTTAGCTCCTCTTCCCTCTTGGTAAAACCCAGAAATACATTTCCCACGGGTCGGTCAAAGAGCACTATTGTAAGGTCAAATGTATCTAATGTATGTTAGTGTTCATTTGTTGGATGGATGAATTGAAATAAATGTCTTATTTACGTCTTTCTCTTGTGGGACTGTTACTGTCTCAGAGACATTTTGGTGTTTATTGAGTCTGTTTCAGACATAAAATCATTTAAGTTCATAAAGTCATTAAAAGGTGATTCAAATAGCAATAACAAGGTGTTAAAAAGGTTGATACGTAATATATTTAAAGGGTAATTAAAATTGGTGATGCATTTGAAGTTTTTTAGGGTTTTTGCAGTATATTATTTGTGCTAATGTGCTTCAGACTTCTAAACAAGTCAAGTTGTGTGTTTCTGAAACTTTTACGTCTTTATTTTATGTTGTAGTTTTCACAGTGTGCTGTAACACACAGAGAGAGACCAAGAGAGAGACAGACAGACAGAGACAGATACAAAGAGACAAAGAGACAGAGAGACAGACAGACAGAGAGAGACAGAGACAAAGAAACAGACAGACAGAGAGAGACAGACAGACAGACAGACAGAGAGACAGAGACGGAGAGAGAGACAGACGGAGACAGACAGAGACAGATACAGAGAGAGAGACAGAGAGACAGAAACAGAGACATAGAGGCAGAGAGACAGACAGAGAGAAAGAGACAGACAGACGGAGCGAGAGACAGAGACAGACTGACAGACAGAGACACAGACGGAGGGAGAGACAGAGTTAGAGAGACAGAGACAGACAGAGACAGACAGAGAAGGAGAGAGAGACAGATGAAGAGAGACAGACAGAGACAGATACAGAAAGACAGAGACAGAGACAGACAGAGACGGAGAGAGAGAGAGAGAGCAAATAAACCTTCAAAGACATCTGTATGAATCGTGGCCATTATTTGCTTGGACTGGTGTTGTTACGGCAACCATCTGAATCTTAAAACTTTCTTCTTCTGAAAAAAAATATAATAAAAGTTTCCGATTTAACTCTTTACGATGTGACCAAATGTTAAAACTTTTATGACACGTTGTCTTTATCTTCTGAGGAACTTGCTGTGTGTTGTTGCTTACAGATTCATCATTTGTTTTCGTGGTTTGGTCTCATATTCAGTACTTTCACACACTCTGGATGTTTTATGACCCTAGCACATAACTCAAGGTTATTGCTGATAAATTACAATGGAAAAAGGAGATTAGTGACCTCAAGTTGCTCGCAGACAAACATAAGTAATCTCCCCTTCACGCTCACAAGCCTTTTGTTTGTCTTGCGAGGTATTAAGTGAAGTGAAAAAAAAACACACACAAGGTTTTGCAATGGTGTTTCCTATTCATGACAAAAAGCCCCTGGACAGCAGGATTAGAGGAACCAATTAGAAAAAGGGCAGCGGCTGCAGCTCATTCTACGTAACCAGCTGATGTTTGCACTGCGGCAGCAAAACAAGGAGAAATGGCTTTTCTCTCCGAACAAAACACAGGAGCTGCCCCGTGATGATATCATTAGTTTGGACGCCAAGAGGCTCTTGCGCAACATATAAAAGATTCAGGCTGGCCGAGGGAGAAAAAAAAAAAGAGAGGAGATTTTCTCTGTTTTTGTGGGATCGCACGTGATAAATGTTCCTGCGTCGAGGTGTAAGGTCAAAGATTAAATTGTCTTTCCAGCCACCGCTCTTCAGGCTCGGTAGAGGAGGGCAAATATTGACAGAGTAAAAGTCCAGACAGGAGCCTGGAGCCGCAGCTTTCTCCTCTCTGAGTGGTGGCTGAAAGGCTGGGGCAACTTGTGTTGTCTGATTAAAAATGCAAAAGCTGATTTAAAATTCGATACAAAAGGTGTTAAAAAAGGTTGATAAGTCATATACACTACCGCTCAAAAGTTTGGGGTTTCTTAGGAATGTCATTTTTGAAAGAAAAACACAATTTTTCTTTAAAATTAAAATATCAGACATACAGTCTAGAGCAGGGGTCGGCAACCTTTACTAACAAAAGAGCCATTGTTGGCCAAAATAAGAGAAAAATTGTCGGAATCAAGCCGCAAACCTTACTTTGAATGAAAATAAAATAGCCTACTAAGTCTAAATGAGTCTACCAACATGACTAATTGGTCAAAATGAGCATTTATTAAGATGATTTTGGAGTTTGTAATCGAAAGCTAGTCTAGCTAGGGAAACTTAAAACTAGACTTGAAGACCAATGATAAATTAAAATTAAAATGTACATTTTTTTTAGTCACAGCCACATGGAGCCACCGCAGATGGCCTGAAGAGCCTCATGTGGCTCTGGAGCCGCAGGTTGCCGACCCCTGGTCTAGACATTGTTAATGTGGAAAATGACTATTAAAGCTGGAAACAGCTGATTGTCTTATGAAATATCTTTTATATATTGTCCTGTGTTCCAGTGGCACATTGTGTTAATCCACGTTTATAGTGTTGAAAGGCTCATTGATCATTAAAACATGTGAGCATTATGTTAGCACAGCTTAGGGCTGGGCGATATATTGATATATATTGTTATATTTTTAAATGTGATATGGAATTAGACAATATTGATATTGTTATTTTTTTTTCCTCTTTCTTTCTATACAAATGTTGCCCTTACTAACGTTTGTCATGTTATTTTGTAATAATCGTTATTCTTTTCTCATATAAATATATTTATGTCAGAAAAAGGCCAATTTCATTTCATAGGCTATTTTTGTTTGTTTTTTATTTTTATTTAAATGTGCACTTTATGGAGCTTTGATTTTAAAAAAAGGTACTCCTGTTGTTATACAGTATTTATGTTGATATCGGGATATGACTTTTGGTCCATATCGCCCAGCCCTATCACAGCTGAAAACTGTTTTATGCTGATTTGAGAAGCAATAAAATGATCCTTCCTCAGGCTGGTTGAGTATCTAGAGGTTAAAGTTAAAGTAAAGTTGGAGATTTGTGCAGGTTAAAATGACTTTTTCTACCCTTGTCAATGCCTTTACTATAGTTTCGATTCATTTTGTAACTCATTTCATCAACAGAACAGTTTGTTTTCATGGAAAACAACACAGACAAGTTGTGGGTGACCCCAACCTTTTGAGCGCTAGTGTACATCATGATGCCAATTCCTATTTTTAGGCCGATCCCAGACAGTTACCAAATAACTTTCAAAATATTTGTTTTATGACTGGACTTCTGATTGATTGGAGCTATGTGATTTGCATCTTTTTTTTATTGACTTTTAGTGTAACCGTACCACCTAAAAAATGTGTGCTTCAGCTTGTAGTCAACACATGATAAGACTCACACGACACTAAAGTCCACCTCAATCAATTTTATATTTACGATTCATTTTGGAACTCATTTCATGAATAAAACAGTTTGTTTTCATGGAAAACATAACAGACATTTTCTGGGTGACCCCAAACTTCTGAGCACTAGTGTATCGAAAGCGTGATTAAACATGTTTGTTGTCAATGTGGACATTGGTGATGCATTTTAAGTTTTTGGGGGGTTTTTTTCAGCACATATCTGTTGAGTGAGTGGTAGTTGTTGAAGAAATGCAGATACAATTTTAAGCACTTTATCCAAAATTCAAGAACTTTTCAAACCTTGAAAACACAACATCAAAATTCAAGCATTTTCACCAAAAAAAGAAAAGTAATAAAAATAGATAAATAAATAAAAGTTTTTTTTTTTTGGAGTATTCCTTGTCCGCGTGCTGTGCTATTTGTTTAAAATAAATAAATAAATAAATACATTTTTCCGTGTATTCCTTGTCCGCGTGCTGTGCTATTTGTTTATTTTTTCCCCTTTTCTGTGGTTTGTCATGTGAGTGCTTTATGTGGGAAATAAAAATAAATAAATAATATTTTTTTTAAATTTGTGTGAAGCATCTACATATTATAATTTGTAAAAAAAATAAAAAAAAATAAAAAATAAAATTCAAGCATTTTCAAGGGTTTCAAGCACCTGTACGAACCATGTGTGTGTCTGTGTGTGTTTTTTAACTTGTTTTTTAGTGTGTTTGCAGTGGAATGGCAGTAATTTGGTCATCTGATTTGACTTTGTCATTAAAAGTTGTTGACACATATATTCTTTCCACTGACTCAGAACTCTGGACAACTATGGGCAACTGTTGCGTCTCTTGTTTGTGTGTTTGTGTGTGTGTGTGTGACTCACTATGCTGCCGAGTCATTGAGCTGATATTCGCGGGAGCGGCTGAAGCAGGCCTGGACCCCTCCGTCCTTCCACAGCCGCTTAATGACGCCGGCCAGCTCGCCCGTCATGAAGCCTTCCTCTGCGGAGCCCGCCAGCACGAACAGCTGCCGCGCGTCGTCCTAGGAGAGGGAGCGGCATCAAAGTCAATATCATAAATCAAGCATCAAAGTCATTAGAGCGCCATTATCATTAACAGTAATCTGCTTCCAGGCTGTAATGGCAGTCACAGGGTATTAAGGACATTTTGGAGATAGCTGCTAATTTAATTTGACTTAAAACAAAGTTCAAATTAGAACCAGACAGATATACCGGTTGACAGATATCAATGACATATCTGTTTCGGTGTACATGCGGTTATGAAAACTTTTTTTCACCACAATATACATAATACAGGAAGCATTGCTTGGCGTGATTTAGAAATGATGTGAGACTTTATTGTTAGAAAGAGGGCTTCTGAATTTTGTAACATTTGGACGATATTTCTGGAACTGTTGAGGAGTGGAGATATGGAGGAAGCAGTGGGAGAATAAGAAAATGAAAAATGTCTGATTTTGTTGTTGTTTTTTGTTTAATATATCTACATTTATTTCGGTCCTGTCAGTATTATTAATATTTTGAATATTATTTTCAATACTGCCATAGGTTCTTGATGTTTTAGGTATTGGATGTTGGATGTATTAAATAAATAATATACATTTATTCTTTTTTTCCTCAGTTATCATTTACAATATAATACATTGTTTGTAAAATGTATAATTATTATTATTATTATCATTATTATTATTATTATTATTATTAATAATAATAATAATAATAATAATATTGATATATGTCTACTACATCCTGCCATGTCATCTGCACTTTACTCCTTAGACACTTTATTTTTTATTTTATATTGTTATATTTATATTACATATTGATATTGTTACCTATTTTGTTCACTGTTTTTTTTGTTATATGTAACAAACTGGTTAGATTATCAATAACAGAACCGATAAAATATGATAGATAGAATGGCTTCCATATTTTTTTTTCATTATTGTAATTGTTTTGAAATTTTCTAGCAATCTGGAACCAGAATTTCCTTCGGGATAAATAAAGTTCTATCTTATCTTATATTAATAATGTTACATATATTACGTAATATTATATAAATTTTATGTTTGAGAAAGTAGCTCTCTGGGTAGATTTGCATTTTGTGGTGAAAAATCTGTGCAAAATCCACATTAAAGAAGTCTATTTTCATTACCAGCTCAAAAAATGACTATATGAATTAATTAATCCCCCTCCCTCTGACTTCTCTCCCAGGAGTTTTTGCTGACTTTTCAATATTAGCACCCGTTTGTTTCCCACCATCACAAACTCACTCCAGGTTTCTGCCCCCCCCCCCCCTTCTTTTTGTCACTCACAGCTCTCGCAGCATCGCCGAAGTCGATCTTGAGGCGCCCCATGGCTCTGATGATGGCGATTATGGACTGGATGGTGTTGCTGTAGACCACAGCCTTGTACTGCTTGCATTCCTCTTCTGAGTATCCTGCCTCGTGGATGATCCTGCAGGAAAAAAAACAAGGGGGGAAACACAGTCAGCATGCTGCCGAGCCATTTTCCACCACTGCAAAAACTCTCCTGATGCAGCAATAAACAGTAACTGGATTGTTCCGAATGCGACAGAAAACTCATCCTCTCATGACACAGTCTCACTGCTGAATGATGTCTCTTCTCTTTCAGCCCTGTGAGAAATGACTTATTTCCGTTCTCCGGTCTTATTCAACATCTCTTTCACTGCTCTGACCTTACATGCTCATTGTGACTGCAGAAATATCGTCAGGCCACAATCACCCTGAACTCTCTGCTCCTTATTTCTAGCTGCTTCAATGATGGCTATCCAGGGAAAAGACATTTTTTAAATTGTTGCACTATTAGTTACTCTGGATTAGGGTTGCAAAAAGTGAATTTTCAAAGTTGGGAACTTTCCATGGGAATTAATGGGAATTTATTGGAATAAACAGGAATATATTATTATATTTATATTATATATATTGGTATTGTTATCTATTTTGTTCATTATTTTTCATATATTATCCTATATTGTGATTGTTTTTGTAACTTGGGAGCAATCTGGAACCAGAATTTCCTTCGAGATTAATTAAGTTCTATCTTATCTTATTTTATCTTAAACCGGGAATTTACAGAATTGAAGGTTGGCCTTAACAGGGAACTTAAATATAGTTGGGAAAATATTTTTTTTAGCATAATCTTGACGAAAATAACCAGATTTCATGCAAGTACACTTGAATATCTGCTATTCCTCAATCACATGCACTGAGGCCACGCCCTTTACTGAGGCCACGCCCCCTAAATGCACTGTTCATTCCTCCATCACATGTTCAACTCATTTACATGTTGAATGGGACTTTTTTTTGGAGAGAGAGGGGCTTTATTCATTTTTTTTCATGTAACATTTTGGGGATTTTTTAAGGAGGGGGGGGGGGCATTTTACTTAATTTCTGAATGGGTGGGGTCGGGGGGATGAGTAATATTTAACTCAACATTCATGTTTTTGTTGTACAATGAAATAATTAAAACTTGACTAAGTTCTACTTACAAATAAATCTGTTGAAATGTCATGTTTTTTTTTTATATTTACAAATTTCCCCAGCTTAACCTCCTATGGAAACTTAGCAGAAATGTTCCACCCCTTTGCAACCCCACTCTGGATAAAGCATCAGTATACAATGTCAACATTATTATCTTGGGATTCAATGTTTATTGTGCTTTTTATAAGAGTGCTTTATAATAACAATCTATCGATCGTCACCCTGCGACCTGAAGCGTTTATTCAAGCTTCAGGTCTATTTTTTCACAATACAAACACAAACGCAAGGTGGATGTCCAATAAAAAGACACTGAATAAATACATTTATCTACATTTTACAACCCAGGAAACCTCCCTTCACTTTCACCCAGCAGCTGGGAAGCAAAACGCAGGAACTTCTCTGTGTCTGGGCAGTTAGAGGGGAATATGTTGTATCTGTTGCCAGCCAATAAATAAATGGTTGTTAATTCATATTTTCCCATCTCATCTCAAATTTGAATCCTTAAAAATGACAGTGTTGTTAAGAATTGTTAATAAATAATTATTTCTGCTTTATAACTAAAGACTTCCAATAGATCCAGTGATCAGTGAAGGCCTCAAAAAATCCTCATCAAAACACCCTTAACCATCTATTATTTGACTTAAATTCTAAAGAGACTTGATTAATAGGCGTCATTTGTTTTCTAATTTACTGGCATTAGAAAAAAAATAGTTTTTAAAGTACTCGGCCAGCAGGAATTGAATGCAAAATACAATGGTGTGAATCACTGCTGTGTTTTTATTAGTTTTGGAGAAAAATGTGGGTCAGTGGAGCAGAGGAGGCTTTGGCTAAACAAGCAATACTTGTTGGTAGCAGTTATTGTCATTATTGATTATTCTACCAATTATTTTTTCATTAATCTATAAAATATCCGAAAATAGGTAAAAATGGAAGTCACAATTTCCTTAAGCCCAGGGTGACATTTTAAATTGCTCAGCTAAGAAAAAAATCTATGTACTACCTACCATCTACCAATACAGTCTCACAACACATAATATGGAATACTCTACTGGATTGATATTTTCTTATACTTACAAATAACAGGGAGGCAAGATATTGGATTTTTCGCTATCCAATATGCCGATATTTTACAACTAATGTGGCCGATATTTTCCCCCCCACACGTAATTGCAGAGATCATCAAGTCTCTTCTGTAGTGGAATTAACATACAGTTTTATCGTGTATCCTGCAAATACAGGCTTAAAATACATAGCTTAAAATTATGTAATATTCATCCCTTTTGCCCGGCTAGATGGCGCCAAAGTCGGGCGTTTAATCAAGGAAGCAGCAGCCTATTTCTTTATCGGTTTATTCTTTCGGCAGATAAAGCCAGTATGGGCCATTACAGATAAAGTGCTGATAGTAGGGCTGGGCGATATGGACCAAAACTCATATTGCGGTATTTTTAGGCCGAATGTCGATATACATTGGTATTTTAAACAAAATTTGCAAAGTGTTTAGCTTTAACTCAATGTCACAAGTAATCATCAACAACGTGTTTTTTTTCACATGACTTCCCAAAACGATATCCTGACATACTTGGTGCCTATAGATTCCTTAAAACTTCTGGTTTCATATGATACCAGAAGATCCATCTCCAGTATATTCCTAAAATTGAGCCGATCTGAATGCTAAGCGGCTTTATTGGTATGGCGGTTTTCTCACTAAATATCTCTTTTTCGAAAATATATATCGGTTTAACTCGTAATACCGATATATCGCCCAGCCCTAGCTGATAGTACCATGCATTCCTAAAAAAAAAGTCAAAGAGGAGCAGATATCTTTACATTTGACAAACTGGAACCGGAGAATGTTTGGTAGTTTTGCAAGATAAATTAATAATAATTTGATACTTAATAGTTGCAGATATTAATTTTCTATCCATTTGCTAAGTGACTGTTTGAATTGTTTCTACTCTACATGTTAGTTGGATGAATTTAAAGTCAGTTTGGTCTTTTCATGGAATTGGGTGACAATAAGAAAAATACAGAATATCACAAGCCTTATCTTTTTGTTATTAGAAAACATGCATTTGGCAACTTTCATGTAATTTATGAGCTGTTCACTACAACGAATCGCATTAATAATCTCCTAAAATCTGGCAGATACTGTACCATATCTCACAGCACAGCAGTGTTCATTGTGAGCAAAATAACATTTGTACAGAAACCCACATCCTGCACATCCTTTACAGATAAAGAACCCAGAGAAAAAGCCATATAACAGTATAACAGCTGCTTAAAAATGTAAAAATGAAGTGCATCTGACATGTACATCTCCTGATTGATGAGTCTATCCATGAGGGTGCTTATGAAAAATGTAATTCATATGTAGGACGCATGCAGATGATGTATAGGCAGAGTTTATTCTAATGTATTCTGCCGGGTTGCCGTCGTGATCCATTATGCATGGTACCGGTTTGTAATGCGGATCACAGATCATAATGTTACCCAGAGAGACGCTGTAAGAGCATGATTGGTGTTTGACACTGTTTGTGTTGTGGAAAATGAATACTCTCTCAGTGCCATTATGCATATCTGATGAGACAAGTCATTGTCGATACACGGGGAGAAGAAGAAGAAGGAGAAAATAAAGTTTGTTTTGCTTGTTCGGTGTGTGAAATGATCAGACGAGACGGAACAAAATGAACTCACTTCATCTGCTTGACAATTGTACTTTTCCCTGATTCACCGGCACCTGCAAAACACAGAGAAGAAAGAGAGATTTATTAGAGAGTGTAAATATTTCAGGAGGTTAATGTTGCCTGTAACGAGGCGCCGTGTTGCTTCTTATTCATTTTTTAACCCTTATGTCACCAAGCTCACTTCCTCTTTTCTGCATATTTCTAAAAAAGAAGCACTTCGGGGTTTTTATACAATGACCTAATGTGGCTAAACGGCGTGAAGAGGAACCACGTATATGAAACCTGAGCAGAACCACCTCCACCAAAGCAGAACTGAAAACAATGAGTGTAACTTGAGGTCTGCATATGACTTCAGTGTTTAAAGGGCACTTCCACAACCCAAACTAGAAGTTTGAATCAGAGTGAAATTGATAATTTTGTTTCATTTTGTATTTAGTCTGCTTTGATTTAACAGGGCATAAATAGACACATAGAGACAGCGGCCTTTCAGGCTCTCATTCACTCCTACGGGCAATTTAGAGTCACCAATAAAACCTATGTGCATGTTTTTGGACTGTGGGAGGAAGCCGGAGAGAACCCACGGGGAGAACATGCAAACTCCACACAGAAGAGTCACAGGTGGAAATCAAACCGGCGACCCTCATGATGAGGCAAGAGTGAGCTAATCATAAGTGAAAAAAATTAGATTTGAGGGGCGTGTACGAAGGCGGAGGGCTGGAAATATACTTGCATTATTAATTCTTATTGGTTGGAAAGTTGTTGGTGGAAAATCTGTGTTCATGATGGATCAGTGCAGAGTCAAGGTGCGGTCTGCTCCATGTTGCTTTGTTACTTTGTTTCCTTTCTCCTCCGGTCGATCCCGAATGATTTTCTAAACGCCATTGTTTTGTGGACTTTATTCGGCGTCTCCTGTGTTTGTTCTTCAGCCCAGATGTCAAGCAGACATCTGCAATCTACTGCATTTTTAAGTTTTCCCAGTGCTTGTATTTAAGCATTACCATAAGAACATGTTGGACCCGCCTTCAAAAGCAAACACATGTAGCTTTCAAAATAGGAGCACATGGATGTGTTAACAGAATCCACCACATAAATTACAAGAAAACTGTCAAAATATGATACCTTAAATAAAACACAGAAGAACCCTCATACACCGTCACAATAATTCATTAAAATATGCAATAATTAAGATGGAATAGTGGCATTAGAATGTGCAAGAGGCCACCAAATATCATAAGAACCAGAATATCCTGTGGGAAACACTGGTTCTTATGATTGTTTTGCAGCAATTTCTAAATTGGTGATTGATATTTACATGCGGAACAAATAACCCTTTACCCCTGCTGCTGAAAAAAAAATCCTCGAGAGGAAAAACTTTTGGTTCATGTCCTGTAATTGGGTCGAATGACGCCAACAGTGGAATCGAACGGCGCTGGGGTTCTTTTGGAAACAGACGGTTGTTTTGGTCCACACCATAGTACGATTGGAGCATTGAGAAGCGACCAAACAAACCGTAACAAGGATTAAACCGCACCAGAGTTCAACTGAAATTGACTAAACTTTGGGTTGTGAAAGCGCCCCAAGTTAAGCCCTGCTCCTGGCAGTAAATACTGATTAGTCAACGCCAACAGACTCAGTCAGATGACTTGTTACTGAATCTGCCGTTGTAGAAGGACACTGTGCTATTCTATCTAAAAAAAAAAAAAACAACATTATCAAGGCTCTTGGCTGGACATGGCACACACAACTACAGATAAAATAGATTATTATTGACAGAGTTGTGAAGTGAGGAAAAACATGCTGTCACCTCAGGATGCGAGGGCGCTCTGCAAACGGCCACTAATTAGATTGACAGTGTTGTAGTTGACCGATGAGATAATACTATGACAACAGGAGCGGGGGGGTGGGGGTGGGGGTAGCATACTGTTGGCGCGCCTTTTGCTTTGCGCTTTCTCTCAAACGTCACAGCGCCATGGCAACCGCTCTCGTTATAACCAGGACATCTCTAGCGTGAGGCCAAAGTCACCTGAGGAGGCTTTGTGGTTGCGAGCATGTATGTGTGTGTGTGTGTGTGTGACAAATGTTGGCCTCAACTGGGATATGTATTATGCATCCTGCTGCTCTTTTTTTTTTTTTTTCCTTCTGCTGTAACCAGTGCCTGGAAGTGCCCTCAAATGTTTTCTTTTTTCAAATCAAAACCATCTGTGATGTCCACAAACCACATTCATTAGACTCTTGTCCTCTAATGGGTATTATCGTAAATTGGATCTACTTATGTTCAGTCAATGTTCCTGTATTTGGAGGGCTGTAGCGAGGCAATTGGCCAGTAACGTCTATGACGTAACGCCGCCGGGGAAGATTTTTCAAACCGCTTGAGAGCGGCTATTCCCTGAGTGCACGGCTCAGAAACCGAAAAAGAGGAAGTGGAATCATATCATGAAGTCTACCACTATCTGGAACCTCGTGATACTGTCAGCAGAGACGAGAAGGTTCACTCTTGCATAATAAATCATCCTACTAATCTAGTTCCACTTTCTTAGACGTTGCAAAAACAACAAAATGAGACACTTTTTGACACATGCCATGAGTAGTCGTGCCTGTAAGTAACAGCTCCTCCTGAGCATTATTTATTAAAAAGTCTTCACATAAATATATATGCATCTTGGCACACTATCTGTCTGCATTCCTACAAACTTTCCCTCTGCAGCACCTGCATGCTGATAGTGCAGTCCTGGCACTTCACCTTCAGGATAATTGGATGTGATTCACCTGAGGACACATTATTTTAATTACGTGTCACCACTCGGGTGCCGGAGAGCCCTGCAGGGTGGTGACGGTGCCGTGGCAGCTCCCTGTGCTCCGAGGCCAAACACTGGCTGTGTGAATCCCCGTGGGACGTGCACACAGACGGCAGATACGCTGCTTGCTGCTCGCGGCTGGCCGGCGAGCTGGCACAGTCGCAGCCAGAGAGCCATTTTCGCAATGCCACAGACACTTCACATACCGAGGCAGTGGCTCTCAGTGTGGTTCACATGAAAATCCACTCCAGGCAGCTATGAGCTCACACTGAACTTCACAGTAGACTCCTTATTAAGGAAACTTTTAGCTAACCACTAGTTGTGGGACTTCTCAATGGTTTTCTTTTATGGCTTTTCGACTTAAGTAGTCCACTTTACACAGGCTTTTACAAGCAGGAAAATTGATTTTGATATTGTTTCAGCAGAAATGACAAATGTTTCCTAATTTTAGCTACTTATATGTACTTTTATTTTATATCCAGGGTCCAAAATTGATCAAATCGTTTTTTAAACTGGCCACAAAAGTGGATAAGTGGCATAAGTACCACTTCTTGGTAAAAAAAATGGATTTTCATTGTTTCCCAATGTCCTCTTCTTTTATTCTTTTAGGTTGATCTATCCTGGCAATGTGCCAACAAATATTGCAGACTCTTCTGTGTAGTACCCGACCAGTACCCTGCTAATCAAGTCGAGTAGTGCACTAGAAAAGCAAAACGCACCTGTAGAAACGGCGGACAGCGTTGTTGTGATTAGAGTTGAAGTATGAAGGCCAATTTCAGCTAATTTCGTCTATGACCAGTGAACTAATTTTACTTGCATTGTGTGAGAAACTGGTGCTAATTTTGGATCCTGTTCAGATCATTGAAAGCCAAACTGTAAACCAGTTACCATTCAGAGGTTCTGCAGGCGAACCCGACGTTTTCTATTTCTTCCGAAGGGCGTAGTGGGCTCAATTTTAGGAGTATACTGAAGATACAGATATTATATGAAACTAGAAGATCTAAGGAATATAAAATAATAATAATAAAACAACCCAAAAATTGCTGCAACAACTTATGAGACATAGTTGAACATGGAAATTGACTTTAGAAAGCCACCAGGAATGTTATGACCCTTTCTTCATCCTAACAGGTTTCAATAAATGAATAAATAAATAATTCATTAAGCCGTTTTTAGTTTTGACCAGAACAACTCGACACACAGTGCTGAGCTGCATCTCAAATTAATCAAGTGATGTCTACCACTTGTTGTTGACCTGCTATCTCCCCCTAAACATCCACTGCCCACAACCACCAATTCTCATAAAAAAGGACCTCAAACGGTAAGTGGTTAAAAGGGTAAATAAAGGAAATAATATTTTGTTGCTGCATCAATGAGAAAATAGATATGTCACTATTTTCCACACATATGGGAAATGAAAACGTCCAATTCCTCATCATTTCTATTGAACTGGAAAAGAAATCAGCTCAAATTTAAGAAGGAAAAAACATTGACCTTTAATTTTGACTTTAAAAAGGAGCGCTGCCTTTGATGACATTTCGGAGAACTGCTGCTTAAATTTCCTGAGAAAAGAATAATGAGATACGTCACACTGATTGAGAAATACTTGGATGTTGTGCATCACAATGATTAAATAAATAATGTGTGATGAATCATTGTGGGAATCTACTGTCACTGTGGAAAAAAATAGCAAAATCTTTTTCCATCAGCATCATAGAAAGGTATATAAACTGAAGCCAGTGCCATAACTGGTATGGTAATTCCAGGGGTTGAAAGTGGAAGAATACCATGAAGCCATTGCCTTCAGGATAATCAATGAGAAGTGAGCTCTGTGTTTATGTAAGCGACTTGGCCCTGGCTTCTCCACACCAGTGATATCATTAGGGTGTGGAAGCCTCGAGGCCTGACGAATACAAAAACACAGAGTCGTCCTGATTTTGACTCACACACACTCTCACAGACCTTCAGGGGTTACACGGCACCACAGACCTGACCTAACAGTCCTCATGCAGAGTCATGTTACACACCCGCAGCTTTGATACACCCACCCCAAAACAGCTACACACTCAAAACCACTGGAGCAGCTGGTTTCTGTTTCTGGCGGTTTAAACTATTTTAGGAAAATCCAAGCTCACCCTTCCAGTGAGGCTTTATTTCTTCTTCTCGAAACAGAGCCGTTTCTATCTACCGACCGCAAACACATCTTTTCTCCTGGAGCTTCCACTGGTTGATCTTCTCGAGGCGGCGAGGAGATTTTAAAACAATGGCGGCGTAGAGACGGATGTGATTAAAAATGGCGACCGTGCGTCCATTTATAGATTAACCATATGTGCCTGCGTGCCAAGCGAAGTTCGTAAAAATGTCTATTTTCCAGGCTCCCGATCGATGGCTTGAAGATGGATTTGTGTGGGTCAGGAGGTTTATGGGGACCAGGCTACAGACCCAACACTTAAATGTGAGCAGTCCAAGGACTTGAGGAGGGCTTGGCACAATGTGCAAACCACATTAGTGATGCCACATTAGTAGCATGAGCCCAACACTTCCAACCCCCCTTTCTCTCTTTGTTTCCCCTCTCACTCCGCCATATACATCCCTCTTCCTCTTTTGCATTCTCTCTCGTCTCTTACAGTCATTTTCCCATTATAATCTATTGTTCCTCTCACTCGCTATCCAATTCCTCTTTTTTTTCCCCGCTCTCCCTCTGGGGGGATTTAAGTATGAGTCACTCATGAAGGATTCCAGGAGCCTCCGAGCAGCGCTACCCACCAGGGGAAATGACCAGAGGGATCGATCTGCCAACAAGCAGATCGATAGCTAAAAGATTGTTTCCCACACACACTGGCACGGAGAGAACTATTCACTGAGATGTCTAATGATGCTTACAGCGATATTGGAATGTGAACAATTTACCGACTTTGATTGTTCATGTTTATTGCGAGGGGGCCCCTCCCGATCTTTAAGATGAGTAACGCAGCTCCACGTTTGGCCATGTTGGTTACATAATGTAAAAAAAACCAAACATGGCAATCATTAAAGAGAGAACAATGACAAATGTTAGATAAAGGCTAAGGATTATTAATAAAATCTTCCCACAGTTGCACGACAGCTATAGAAAGAATAATTAGGCTGAGGAGATTGTAATCTATTTTAGCATGTAGATATGAATAGGAGGATAATTGGGTCCTGGAGATGATGGAAATAAAATGAGAGCCAAATAAAGACTAAGAGCTAAATGAGAAATATGTTCACTTTCTCAGGGAAAAAAAAAGATCACATTCCCTCGCTCTGCAGAGACACCTGAGCCTGCCAGATAGTTTGGATTTGACAGCGTGCACACACAGATTCAAATCATTTTCATGCAAATCTGGAGGTTTTTGCGTCAGTGTAATTATTTCTCGTCAGTGACAGGCAGCGCACGTAAGCCCATGATTAAGGTTTAGGACAGCGCTGCGGAACCAGGTGGTGAACACATGAAACAAGCACTCACAGCAGCACCAGCAGGCACTGGACACAAATATCAACACATTTGATAACTCCATGTGATGCACAAAACACACACCGGTTTTTCGAGTAGCATACAACAACCCTGCCTTCTTTCGCTACCGAGCCTGTGATAGCGCCCCACTGCAGAGCTCCAGCCTCAGGCCCACCTCCAACACTGGGACCCATCTCGATTGCCAGGA